>NW_027473805.1:0-50647 GCF_050947335.1 Megachile rotundata
TACTTAGTAATTGTCGTTCTATCGATCATATCTGCACAATATGGTTAATAATATCATGTAGATTGATAATATTGAGTGTAATATGTATAGTAATTGGCGTTCTATCGATCATATAAGCATAATATGGCTAATAATATGAGTTAGATTGATAATAATAAGAGTAATGATACAATAATTGTCGTACGATCGATCATATCTGCATAATATGGCTAATAATATGAGCTAGATTGATAATAATAAGAGTAATAAGTATAGTAATTGTCGTGCTATCCGATCATATCTGCATAGTATGGTTAATAGTATGAGTTAGATTGATAATAGTGAGTGTAATAATAAAGTAATTGGCGTTCTATCGATCATATATAGCATAATATGGCTAATAATATGAGTTAGATTGATAAAAAAAGAGTAATGAGTATAGTAATTGTCGACCTATCGATCATATAAGGGCCTACTATGGCTAATAATATGAGTAAGATTGTTAATAATAAGAGTAATAAGTATAGTAATTGTCGTTCTATCGGTTATATAGAACCATAATATGGCTAATAATATGAGCTAGATTGATAATAGTGAGTGTAATAAGTATAGTAATGTTCGTTCTATCGATCATATAAGCCACAATATGGCTAATAATATGAGTTTCGATTGATAATAATAAGAGTAATAAGTATAGTAATTGTCGTTCTATCGGTCATATAACCATAATATGGCTAATAATATGAGTTTTGATTGATAATAGTGAGTGTAATAAGTATAGATAATGTCGTTCTAACGATCATATAAGCATATTATGGCTAATAATATGAGTTAGATTGATAATAGTGAGTGTAATAAGTATAGTAATTGTCGTTCTATCGATCATATAAAGCATAATATGGCTAATAATATGAGTTAGATTGATAAAAATAAGAGTAATGAGTATAGTAATTGTCGACCTACCGATCATTTATGCATACTATGGCTAATAATATGAGTTAGATTGTTCATAATAAGAGTAATAAAGTATAGTAATTGTCGTTCTATCGGTTATATAAACCATAATATGGCTAATAATATGAGCTAGATTGATAATAGTGAGTGTAATAAGTATAGTAATTGTCGTTCTATCGACCATATAAGCATAATATGCTAATAATTTGAGGTTAGATTGATAATAATAAGAGTAATAAGTATAGTAATTGTCGTTTCTATCGGTTATATAACCATAATATGGCTAACAATATGAGCTAGATTGATAATAGTGAGTGTAATAAAGTATATCAATTGTCGGTCCTATCGATCATATAAGGCACAATATGGCTATAATATGAGTTAGATTGATAATACTAAGAGTAATAAGTATAGTAATTGTCGTCCTATCGATCATATTAGCATAATATGGCTAATAATAATATGAGGTAGATTGATATAATAAGAGTAATAAGTATAGTAATCTGTCGTTCTATCCGTTATATAACCATAATATGGCTAATAATATGAGTTAGATTGATAATAGTGAGTGTAATAAGTATAGTAATTGTCGTTCTATCAATCATTATAAGCATAATATGGCTAATAATATGAGTTAGATTGATAAAAATAAGAGTAGATGAGTATAGTAATTGTCGACCTATCGATCATATAGCATACTATGGCTAATAATATGAGTTAGATTGTTAATAATAGAGTAATAAGTATAGTAATTGTCGTTCTATCGGTTATATAACCATATTATGGCTAATTATATCGAGTTAGATATAACCAATATGAGTAATGAGTATAGTAATTGTCGTCCTATCGATCATATAAGCATAATATGGCTAATAATATGAGTTAGATTGATAATAGTGAGTGTAAAAGTATATTAATTGTCGTTATATCGATCATATAAGCACAATATGGCTAATAATATGAGTTACATTGATAATAGTAAGAGTAATGAGTATAGTAATTGTCGTCCATATCGATCATATAAGCATAATATGGCTAATAATATGAGTTAGATTGATAATAATAAGAGTAGTAAGTATAGTAATTGTCGTTCTATCGATCATATAACCACAATATGGCTAATAATATGAATTAGATTGTTGATAATAAATAGTAATGAGTATAGTAATTGTCGTACTATCGATCATATCTGCATAATATGGCTAATAATATGACCTAGATTGATAATAATAAGAGTAACAAGTATAGTAATTGTCGTCCTATCGATCATATAAGCATAATATGGCTAATAATATGAGTTAGATAGATAATAATAAGAGTAATGAGTATAGTAATTGTCGTCCTATCGATCATATAAGCATACTATGGCTAATAATATGAGTTAGATTGATAATAACAAGAGTAATAAGTATAGTAATGTCGTTCTATCGATCATATAAGAATAATATGGCTAATAATATGATTTAGATTGATAATAGTGAGTGTAATAAGTATAGTAATTGTCGTTCTATCGATCATATAAGTTCAATATGGCTAATAATATGAGTTCGATTGATAATAATAAGAGTAATGAGTATAGTAATTGTCGTTCTATCGATCATATCTGCATAATATGGTTAATAATGTCATTTAGATTGATAATAGTGAGTGTAATAAGTATAGTAATGGCGTTCTATCGATCCATATAAGCATAATATGGCTAATAATATGAGTTAGATTGATAATAATAAGAGTAATGAGTATAATAATTGTCGTACGATCGATCATATCTGCATAATATGGCTAATAATATGAGCTAGATTGATAATAATAAGAGTAATAAGTATAGTAATTGTCGTTCTATCGATCATATCTGCATAGTATGGTTACTAATATGAGTTAGATTGATAATAGTGAGTGTAATAAGTATAGTAATTGTCGTTCTATCGATCATATATGCATAATATGGCTAATAATATGAGTTAGATTGATAAAAATAAGAGTAATGAGTATAGTAATTGTCGACCTATCGATCATATAAGCATACTATGGCTAATAATATGAGTTAGATTGTTAATAATAAGAGTAATAAGTATAGTAATTGTCGTTTTATCGGTTATATAACCATAATATGGCTAATAATATGAGCTAGATTGATAATAGTGAGTGTAATAAGTATAGTAATTGCCGTTCTATCGATCATATAAGCACAATATGGCTAATAATATGAGTTCGATTGATAATAATAAGAGTAATAAGTATAGTAATTGTCGTCCTATCGGTCATATAACCATAATATGGCTAATAATATGAGTTTGATTGATAATAGTGAGTGTAATAAGTATAGTAATTGTCGTTCTATAGATCATATAAGCATAATACGGCTAATAATAAGAGTTAGATTGATAACTGTGAGTGTAATAAGTGTAGTAATTGTCGTTCTATCGATCATGTAAGCATAATATGGCTAATAATATGAGTTAGATTGATAATAATAAGAGTAATGAGTATAATAATTGTCGTACGATCGATCATATCTGCATAATATGGCTAATAATATGAGTTAGATTGATAATAATAAGAGTAATAAGTATAGTAATTGTCGTCCTATCGATCATATAAGCATAATATGGCTAATAATATGAGTTAGATTGATAATAATAAGAGTAATAAGTATAGTAATTGTCGTTCTATCGATCATATAAGCATAATATGGCTAATAATATGAGTTAGATTGATAATAGCGAGTGTAAAAAGTATATTAATTGTCGTTATATCGATCATATAAGCACAATATGGCTAATAATATGAGTTACATTGATAATAGTAAGAGTAATGAGTATAGTAATTGTCGTCCTATCGATCATATAAGCATAATATGGCTAATAATATGAGTTAGATTGATAATAATAAGAGTAGTAAGTATAGTAATTGTCGTTCTATCGATCATATAACCACAATATGGCTAATAATATGAATTAGATTGTTGATAATAATAGTAATGAGTATAGTAATTGTCGTAATATCGATCATATCTGCATAATATGGCTAATAATATGAGCTAGATTGATAATAATAAGAGTAACAAGTATAGTAATTGTCGTCCTATCGATCATATAAGCATAATATGGCTAATAATATGAGTTAGATAGATAATAATAAGAGTAATGAGTATAGTAATTGTCGTCCTATCGATCATATAAGCATAATATGGCTAATAATATGAGTTAGATTGATAATAACAAGAGTAATAAGTATAGTAAATGTCGTTCTATCGATCATATAAGAATAATATGGCTAATAATATGATTTAGATTGATAATAGTGAGTGTAATAAGTATAGTAATTGTCGTTCTATCGATCATATAAGTTCAATATGGCTAATAATATGAGTTCGATTGATAATAATAAGAGTAATGAGTATAGTAATTGTCGTTCTATCGATCATATCTGCATAATATGGTTAATAATATCATTTAGATTGATAATAGTGAGTGTAATAAGTATAGTAATTGGCGTTCTATCGATCATATAAGCATAATATGGCTAATAATATGAGTTAGATTGATAATAATAAGAGTAATGAGTATAATAATTGCCGTACGATCGATCATATCTGCATAATATGGCTAATAATATGAGCTAGATTGATAATAGTGAGTGTAATAAGTATAGTAATTGTCGTTCTATCGATCATATAAGCACAATATGGCTAATAATATGAGTTCGATTGATAAAAATAAGAGTAATAAGTATAGTAATTGTCGTTCTATCGGTCATATAACCATAATATGGCTAATAATATGAGTTTGATTGATAATAGTGAGTGTAATAAGTATAGTAATTGTCGTTCTATCGATCATATAAGCATAATATGGCTAATAATAAGAGTTAGATTGATAACTGTGAGTGTAATAAGTGTAGTAATTGTCGTTCTATCGATCATGTAAGCATAATATGGCTAATAATATGAGTTAGATTGATAATAATAAGAGTAATGAGTATAGTAATTGTCGTCCTATCGATTATATTAGCACAATATGGCTAATAATATGAGTTAGATTGATAATAATAAGAGTAATAAGTATAGTAATTGTCGTTCTATCGATCATATAAGCATAATATGGCTAATAATATGAGTTAGATTGATAATAATAAGAGTAATAAGTATAGTAATTGTCGTCCTATCGATCATATTAGCATAATATGGCTAATAATATGAGTTAGATTGATAATAATAACAGTAATAAGTATAGTAATTGTCGTTCTATCGATCATATAAGCATAATATGGCTAATAATATGAGTTAGATTGATAATAGTGAGTGTAATAAGTATAGTAATTGTCGTTATATCGATCATATAAGCACAATATGGCTAATAATATGAGTTACATTGATAATAGTAAGAGTAATGAGTATAGTAATTGTCGTCCTATCGATCATATAAGCATAATATGGCTAATAATATGAGTTAGATTGATAATAATAAGAGTAATAAGTATAGTAATTGTCGTTCTATCGATCATATAACCACAATATGGCTAATAATATGAATTAGATTGTTGATAATGATAGTAATGAGTATAGTAATTGTCGTACTATCGATCATATCTGCATAATATGGCTAATAATATGAGCTAGATTGATAATAATAAGAGTAACAAGTATAGTAATTGTCGTCCTATCGATCATATAAGCATAATATGGCTAATAATATGAGTTAGATTGATAATAATAAGAGTAATAAGTATAGTAAATGTCGTTCTATCGATCATATAAGAATAATATGGCTAATAATATGATTTAGATTGATAATAGTGAGTGCAATAAGTATAGTAATTGACGTTCTATCGATCATATAAGTTCAATATGGCTAATAATATGAGTTCGATTGATAATAATAAGAGTAATGAGTATAGTAATTGTCGTTCTATCGATCATATCTGCACAATATGGTTAATAATATCATTTAGATTGATAATAGTGAGTGTAATAAGTATAGTAATTGGCGTTCTATCGATCATATAAGCATAATATGGCTAATAATATGAGTTAGATTGATAATAATAAGAGTAATGAGTATAATAATTGTCGTACGATCGATCATATCTGCATAATATGGCTAATAATATGAGCTAGATTGATAATAATAAGAGTAATAAGTATAGTAATTGTCGTTCTATCGATCATATCTGCATAGTATGGTTAATAATATGAGTTAGATTGATAATAGTGAGTGTAATAAGTATAGTAATTGTCGTTCTATCGATCATATAAGCACAATATGGCTAATAATATGAGTTCGATTGATAATAATAAGAGTAATAAGTATAGTAATTGTCGTTCTATCGGTCATATAACCATAATATGGCTAATAATATGAGTTTGATTGATAATAGTGAGTGTAATAAGTATAGTAATTGTCGTTCTATCGATCATGTAAGCATAATATGGCTAATAATAAGAGTTAGATTGATAACTGTGAGTGTAATAAGTGTAGTAATTGTCGTTCTATCGATCATGTAAGCATAATATGGCTAATAATATGAGTTAGATTGATAATAATAAGAGTAATGAGTATAGTAATTGTCGTCCTATCGATTATATTAGCACAATATGGCTAATAATATGAGTTAGATTGATAATAATAAGAGTAATAAGTATAGTAATTGTCGTTCTATCGATCATATAAGCATAATATGGCTAATAATATGAGTTAGATTGATAATAATAAGAGTAATAAGTATAGTAATTGTCGTCCTATCGATCATATTAGCATAATATGGCTAATAATATGAGTTAGATTGATAATAATAACAGTAATAAGTATAGTAATTGTCGTTCTATCGATCATATAAGCATAATATGGCTAATAATATGAGTTAGATTGATAATAGTGAGTGTAATAAGTATAGTAATTGTCGTTATATCGATCATATAAGCACAATATGGCTAATAATATGAGTTACATTGATAATAGTAAGAGTAATGAGTATAGTAATTGTCGTCCTATCGATCATATAAGCATAATATGGCTAATAATATGAGTTAGATTGATAATAATAAGAGTAATAAGTATAGTAATTGTCGTTCTATCGATCATATAACCACAATATGGCTAATAATATGAATTAGATTGTTGATAATGATAGTAATGAGTATAGTAATTGTCGTACTATCGATCATATCTGCATAATATGGCTAATAATATGAGCTAGATTGATAATAATAAGAGTAACAAGTATAGTAATTGTCGTCCTATCGATCATATAAGCATAATATGGCTAATAATATGAGTTAGATTGATAATAATAAGAGTAATAAGTATAGTAAATGTCGTTCTATCGATCATATAAGAATAATATGGCTAATAATATGATTTAGATTGATAATAGTGAGTGCAATAAGTATAGTAATTGACGTTCTATCGATCATATAAGTTCAATATGGCTAATAATATGAGTTCGATTGATAATAATAAGAGTAATGAGTATAGTAATTGTCGTTCTATCGATCATATCTGCACAATATGGTTAATAATATCATTTAGATTGATAATAGTGAGTGTAATAAGTATAGTAATTGGCGTTCTATCGATCATATAAGCATAATATGGCTAATAATATGAGTTAGATTGATAATAATAAGAGTAATGAGTATAATAATTGTCGTACGATCGATCATATCTGCATAATATGGCTAATAATATGAGCTAGATTGATAATAATAAGAGTAATAAGTATAGTAATTGTCGTTCTATCGATCATATCTGCATAGTATGGTTAATAATATGAGTTAGATTGATAATAGTGAGTGTAATAAGTATAGTAATTGTCGTTCTATCGATCATATAAGCATAATATGGCTAATAATATGAGTTAGATTGATAAAAATAAGAGTAATGAGTATAGTAATTGTCGACCTATCGATCATATAAGCATACTATGGCTAATAATATGAGTTAGATTGTTAATAATAAGAGTAATAAGTATAGTAATTGTCGTTCTATCGGTTATATAACCATAATATGGCTAATAATATGAGCTAGATTGATAATAGTGAGTGTAATAAGTATAGTAATTGTCGTTCTATCGATCATATAAGCACAATATGGCTAATAATATGAGTTCGATTGATAATAATAAGAGTAATAAGTATAGTAATTGTCGTTCTATCGGTCATATAACCATAATATGGCTAATAATATGAGTTTGATTGATAATAGTGAGTGTAATAAGTATAGTAATTGTCGTTCTATCGATCATATAAGCATAATATGGCTAATAATAAGAGTTAGATTGATAACTGTGAGTGTAATAAGTGTAGTAATTGTCGTTCTATCGATCATGTAAGCATAATATGGCTAATAATATGAGTTAGATTGATAATAACAAGAGTAATGAGTATAATAATTGTCGTACGATCGATCATATCTGCATAATATGGCTAATAATATGAGCTAGATTGATAATAATAAGAGTAATAAGTATAGTAATTGTCGTTCTATAGATCATATCTGCATAGTATGGTTAATAATATGAGTTAGATTGATAATAGTGAGTGTAATAAGTATAGTAATTGTCGTTCTATCGATCATATAAGCATAATATGGCTAATAATATGAGTTAGATTGATAAAAATAAGAGTAATGAGTATAGTAATTGTCGACCTATCGATCATATAAGCATACTATGGCTAATAATATGAGTCAGATTGTTAATAATAAGAGTAGTAAGTATAGTAATTGTCGTTCTATCCGTTATATAACCATAATATGGCTAATAATATGAGTTAGATTGATAATAGCGAGTGTAATAAGTATAGTAATTGTCGTTCTATCGATCATACAAGCATAATATGGCTAATAATATGAGTTAGATTGATAAAAATAAGAGTAATGAGTATAGTAATTGTCGACCTATCGATCATATAAGCATACTATGGCTAATAATATGAGTTAGATTGTTAATAATAAGAGTAATAAGTATAGTAATTGTCGTTCTATCGATCATATCTGCATAGTATGGTTAATAATATGAGTTAGATTGATAATAGTGAGTGTAATAAGTATAGTAATTGTCGTTCTATCGATCATATAAGCATAATATGGCTAATAATATGAGTTAGATTGATAAAAATAAGAGTAATGAGTATAGTAATTGTCGACCTATCGATCATATAAGCATACTATGGCTAATAATATGAGTTAGATTGTTAATAATAAGAGTAATAAGTATAGTAATTGTCGTTCTATCGGTTATATAACCATAATATGGCTAATAATATGAGCTAGATTGATAATAGTGAGTGTAATAAGTATAGTAATTGTCGTTCTATCGATCATATAAGCACAATATGGCTAATAATATGAGTTCGATTGATAATAATAAGAGTAATAAGTATAGTAATTGTCGTTCTATCGGTCATATAACCATAATATGGCTAATAATATGAGTTTGATTGATAATAGTGAGTGTAATAAGTATAGTAATTGTCGTTCTATCGATCATATAAGCATAATATGGCTAATAATATGAGTTAGATTGATAAAAATAAGAGTAATGAGTATAGTAATTGTCGACCTATCGATCATATAAGCATACTATGGCTAATAATATGAGTCAGATTGTTAATAATAAGAGTAGTAAGTATAGTAATTGTCGTTCTATCCGTTATATAACCATAATATGGCTAATAATATGAGTTAGATTGATAATAGCGAGTGTAATAAGTATAGTAATTGTCGTTCTATCGATCATACAAGCATAATATGGCTAATAATATGAGTTAGATTGATAAAAATAAGAGTAATGAGTATAGTAATTGTCGACCTATCGATCATATAAGCATACTATGGCTAATAATATGAGTTAGATTGTTAATAATAAGAGTAATAAGTATAGTAATTGTCGTTCTATCGGTTATATAACCATAATATGGCTAATAATATGAGCTAGATTGATAATAGTGAGTGTAATAAGTATAGTAATTGTCGTTCTATCGATCATATAAGCATAATATGGCTAATAATATGTGTTAGATTGATAATAATAAGAGTTATAAGTATAGTAATTGTCGTTTTATCGGTTATATAACCATAATATGGCTAATAATATGAGCTAGATTGATAATAGTGAGTGTAATAAGTATATCAATTGTCGTCCTATCGATCATATAAGCACAATATGGCTAATAATATGAGTTAGATTGATAATAATATGAGTAATAAGTATAGTAATTGTCGTCCTATCGATCATATAAGCATAATATGGCTAATAATATGAGTTAGATAGATAATAATAAGAGTAATGAGTATAGTAATTGTCGTCCTATCGATCATATAAGCATAATATGGCTAATAATATGAGTTAGATTGATAATAACAAGAGTAATAAGTATAGTAAATGTCGTTCTATCGATCATATAAGCATAATATGGCTAATAATATGAGTTAGATTGATAATAATAAGAGTAATGAGTATAATAATTGTCGTACGATCGATCATATCTGCATAATATGGCTAATAATATGAGCTAGATTGATAATAATAAGAGCTATAAGTATAGTAATTGTCGTTTTATCGGTTATATAACCATAATATGGCTAATAATATGAGCTAGATTGATAATAGTGAGTGTAATAAGTATATCAATTGTCGTCCTATCGATCATATAAGCACAATATGGCTAATAATATGAGTTAGATAGATAATAATAAGAGTAATGAGTATAGTAATTGTCGTCCTATCGATCATATAAGCATAATATGGCTAATAATATGAGTTAGATTGATAAAAATAAGAGTAATGAGTATAGTAATTGTCGACCTATCGATCATATAAGCATACTATGGCTAATAATATGAGTTAGATTGATAATAACAAGAGTAATAAGTATAGTAAATGTCGTTCTATCGATCATATAAGAATAATACGGCTAATAATATGATTTAGATTGATAATAGTGAGTGTAATAAGTATAGTAATTGTCGTTCTATCGATCATATAAGTTCAATATGGCTAATAATATGAGGTCGATTGATAATAATAAGAGTAATGAGTATAGTAATTGTCGTTCTATCGATCATATCTGCATAATATGGTTAATAATATCATTTAGATTGATAATAGTGAGTGTAATAAGTATAGTAATTGGCGTTCTATCGATCATATAAGCATAATATGGCTAATAATATGAGTTAGATTGATAATAATAAGAGTAATGAGTATAATAATTGTCGTACGATCGATCATATCTGCATAATATGGCTAATAATATGAGCTAGATTAATAATAATAAGAGTAATAAGTATAGTAATTGTCGTTCTATCGATCATATCTGCATAGTATGGTTAATAATATGAGTTAGATTGATAATAGTGAGTGTAATAAGTATAGTAATTGTCGTTCTATCGATCATATAAGCATAATATGGCTAATAATATGAGTTAGATTGATAATAATAAGAGTACTGAGTATAGTAATTGTCGTACTATCGATCATATAAGCATAATATGGCTAATGATATGAGTTAGATTGATAATAATAAGAGTAACAAGTATAGTAATTGTTCTATCGATCATATCTGCATAATATGGTTAATAATATGAGTTAGATTGATAATAGTGAGTGTAATAAGTATAGTAATTGGCGTTCTATCGATCATATAAGCATAATATGGCTAATAATATGAGCTAGATTGATAATAGTGAGTGTAATAAGTATAGTAATTGTCGTTCTATCGATCATATAAGCACAATATGGCTAATAATATGAGTTCGATTGATAATAATAAGAGTAATAAGTATAGTAATTGTCGTTCTATCGATCATATAAGCATAATATGGCTAATAATATGAGTTAGATTGATAATAATAAGAGTAATAAGTATAGTAATTGTCGTTTTATCGGTTATATAAACATAATATGGCTAATAATATGAGCTAGATTGATAATAGTGAGTGTAATAAGTATATCAATTGTCGTCCTATCGATCATATAAGCACAATATGGCTAATAATATGAGTTAGATTGATAATAATAAGAGTAATGAGTATAGTAATTGTCGTTCTATCGATCATATCTGCACAATATGGTTAATAATATCATTTAGATTGATAATAGTGAGTGTAATAAGTATAGTAATTGGCGTTCTATCGATCATATAAGCATAATATGGCTAATAATATGAGTTAGATTGATAATAATAAGAGTAATGAGTATAATAATTGTCGTACGATCGATCATATCTGCATAATATGGCTAATAATATGAGCTAGATTGATAATAATAAGAGTAATAAGTATAGTAATTGTCGTTCTATCGATCATATCTGCATAGTATGGTTAATAATATGAGTTAGATTGATAATAGTGAGTGTAATAAGTATAGTAATTGTCGTTCTATCGATCATATAAGCATAATATGGCTAATAATATGAGTTAGATTGATAAAAATAAGAGTAATGAGTATAGTAATTGTCGACCTATCGATCATATAAGCATACTATGGCTAATAATATGAGTTAGATTGTTAATAATAAGAGTAATAAGTATAGTAATTGTCGTTCTATCGGTTATATAACCATAATATGGCTAATAATATGAGCTAGATTGATAATAGTGAGTGTAATAAGTATAGTAATTGTCGTTCTATCGATCATATAAGCACAATATGGCTAATAATATGAGTTCGATTGATAATAATAAGAGTAATAAGTATAGTAATTGTCGTTCTATCGGTCATATAACCATAATATGGCTAATAATATGAGTTTGATTGATAATAGTGAGTGTAGTGTAATAAGTATAGTAATTGTCGTTCTATCGATCATATAAGCATAATATGGCTAATAATAAGAGTTAGATTGATAACTGTGAGTGTAATAAGTGTAGTAATTGTCGTTCTATCGATCATGTAAGCATAATATGGCTAATAATATGAGTTAGATTGATAATAATAAGAGTAATGAGTATAGTAATTGTCGTCCTATCGATCATATTAGCACAATATGGCTAATAATATGAGTTAGATTGATAATAATAAGAGTAATAAGTATAGTAATTGTCGTTCTATCGATCATATAAGCATAATATGGCTAATAATATGAGTTAGATTGATAATAGTGAGTGTAATAAGTATAGTAATTGTCGTTATATCGATCATATAAGCACAATATGGCTAATAATATGAGTTACATTGATAATAGTAAGAGTAATGAGTATAGTAATTGTCGTCCTATCGATCATATAAGCATAATATGGCTAATAATATGAGTTAGATTGATAATAATAAGAGTAATAAGTATAGTAATTGTCGTTCTATCGATCATATAACCACAATATGGCTAATAATATGAATTAGATTGTTGATAATAATAGTAATGAGTATAGTAATTGTCGTACTATCGATCATATCTGCATAATATGGCTAATAATATGAGCTAGATTGATAATAATAAGAGTAACAAGTATAGTAATTGTCGTCCTATCGATCATATAAGCATAATATGGCTAATAATATGAGTTAGATTGATAATAATAAGAGTAATAAGTATAGTAAATGTCGTTCTATCGATCATATAAGAATAATATGGCTAATAATATGATTTAGATTGATAATAGTGAGTGTAATAAGTATAGTAATTGTCGTTCTATCGATCATATAAGTTCAATATGGCTAATAATATGAGTTCGATTGATAATAATAAGAGTAATGAGTATAGTAATTGTCGTTCTAACGATCATATCTGCATAATATGGTTAATAATATCATTTAGATTGATAATAGTGAGTGTAATAAGTATAGTAATTGGCGTTCTATCGATCATATAAGCATAATATGGCTAATAATATGAGTTAGATTGATAATAATAAGAGTAATGAGTATAATAATTGTCGTACGATCGATCATATCTGCATAATATGGCTAATAATATGAGCTAGATTGATAATAATAAGAGTAATAAGTATAGTAATTGTCGTTCTATAGATCATATCTGCATAGTATGGTTAATAATATGAGTTAGATTGATAGTAGTGAGTGTCATAAGTATAGTAATTGTCGTTCTATCGATCATATAAGCATAATATGGCTAATAATATGAGTTAGATTGATAAAAATAAGAGTAATGAGTATAGTAATTGTCGACCTATCGATCATATAAGCATACTATGGCTAATAATATGAGTTAGATTGTTAATAATAAGAGTAATAAGTATAGTAATTGTCGTTCTATCGGTTATATAACCATAATATGGCTAATAATATGAGCTAGATTGATAATAGTGAGTGTAATAAGTATAGTAATTGTCGTTCTATCGATCATATAAGCACAATATGGCTAATAATATGAGTTCGATTGACAATAATAAGAGTAATAAGTATAGTAATTGTCGTTCTATCGGTCATATAACCATAATATGGCTAATAATATGAGTTTGATTGATAATAGTGAGTGTAATAAGTATAGTAATTGTCGTTCTATCGATCATATAAGCATAATATGGCTAATAATAAGAGTTAGATTGATAACTGTGAGTGTAATAAGTGTAGTAATTGTCGTTCTATCGATCATGTAAGCATAATATGGCTAATAATATGAGTTAGATTGATAATAATAAGAGTAATGAGTATAATAATTGTCGTACGATCGATCATATCTGCATAATATGGCTAATAATATGAGCTAGATTGATAATAATAAGAGTAATAAGTATAGTAATTGTCGTTCTATAGATCATATCTGCATAGTATGGTTAATAATATGAGTTAGATTGATAATAGTGAGTGTAATAAGTATAGTAATTGTCGTTCTATCGATCATATAAGCATAATATGGCTAATAATATGAGTTAGATTGATAAAAATAAGAGTAATGAGTATAGTAATTGTCGACCTATCGATCATATAAGCATACTATGGCTAATAATATGAGTCAGATTGTTAATAATAAGAGTAGTAAGTATAGTAATTGTCGTTCTATCCGTTATATAACCATAATATGGCTAATAATATGAGTTAGATTGATAATAGTGAGTGTAATAAGTATAGTAATTGTCGTTCTATCGATCATATAAGCATAATATGGCTAATAATATGAGTTAGATTGATAAAAATAAGAGTAATGAGTATAGTAATTGTCGACCTATCGATCATATAAGCATACTATGGCTAATAATATGAGTTAGATTGTTAATAATAAGAGTAATAAGTATAGTAATTGTCGTTCTATCGGTTATATAACCATAATATGGCTAATAATATGAGCTAGATTGATAATAGTGAGTGTAATAAGTATAGTAATTGTCGTTCTATCGATCATATAAGCATAATATGGCTAATAATATGTGTTAGATTGATAATAATAAGAGTTATAAGTATAGTAATTGTCGTTTTATCGGTTATATAACCATAATATGGCTAATAATATGAGCTAGATTGATAATAGTGAGTGTAATAAGTATATCAATTGTCGTCCTATGGATCATATAAGCACAATATGGCTAATAATATGAGTTAGATTGATAATAATATGAGTAATAAGTATAGTAATTGTCGTCCTATCGATCATATAAGCATAATATGGCTAATAATATGAGTTAGATAGATAATAATAAGAGTAATGAGTATAGTAATTGTCGTCCTATCGATCATATAAGCATAATATGGCTAATAATATGAGTTAGATTGATAATAACAAGAGTAATAAGTATAGTAAATGTCGTTCTATCGATCATATAAGCATAATATGGCTAATAATATGAGTTAGATTGATAATAATAAGAGTAATGAGTATAATAATTGTCGTACGATCGATCATATCTGCATAATATGGCTAATAATATGAGCTAGATTGATAATAATAAGAGTTATAAGTATAGTAATTGTCGTTTTATCGGTTATATAACCATAATATGGCTAATAATATGAGCTAGATTGATAATAGTGAGTGTAATAAGTATATCAATTGTCGTCCTATCGATCATATAAGCACAATATGGCTAATAATATGAGTTAGATAGATAATAATAAGAGTAATGAGTATAGTAATTGTCGTCCTATCGATCATATAAGCATAATATGGCTAATAATATGAGTTAGATTGATAAAAATAAGAGTAATGAGTATAGTAATTGTCGACCTATCGATCATATAAGCATACTATGGCTAATAATATGAGTTAGATTGATAATAACAAGAGTAATAAGTATAGTAAATGTCGTTCTATCGATCATATAAGAATAATACGGCTAATAATATGATTTAGATTGATAATAGTGAGTGTAATAAGTATAGTAATTGTCGTTCTATCGATCATATAAGTTCAATATGGCTAATAATATGAGGTCGATTGATAATAATAAGAGTAATGAGTATAGTAATTGTCGGTCTATCGATCATATCTGCATAATATGGTTAATAATATCATTTAGATTGATAATAGTGAGTGTAATAAGTATAGTAATTGGCGTTCTATCGATCATATAAGCATAATATGGCTAATAATATGAGTTAGATTGATAATAATAAGAGTAATGAGTATAATAATTGTCGTACGATCGATCATATCTGCATAATATGGCTAATAATATGAGCTAGATTAATAATAATAAGAGTAATAAGTATAGTAATTGTCGTTCTATCGATCATATCTGCATAGTATGGTTAATAATATGAGTTAGATTGATAATAGTGAGTGTAATAAGTATAGTAATTGTCGTTCTATCGATCATATAAGCATAATATGGCTAATAATATGAGTTAGATTGATAATAATAAGAGTACTGAGTATAGTAATTGTCGTACTATCGATCATATAAGCATAATATGGCTAATGATATGAGTTAGATTGATAATAATAAGAGTAACAAGTATAGTAATTGTCGTTCTATCGATCATATCTGCATAATATGGTTAATAATATGAGTTAGATTGATAATAGTGAGTGTAATAAGTATAGTAATTGGCGTTCTATCGATCATATAAGCATAATATGGCTAATAATATGAGCTAGATTGATAATAGTGAGTGTAATAAGTATAGTAATTGTCGTTCTATCGATCATATAAGCACAATATGGCTAATAATATGAGTTCGATTGATAATAATAAGAGTAATAAGTATAGTAATTGTCGTTCTATCGGTCATATAACCATAATATGGCTAATAATATGAGTTTGATTGATAATAGTGAGTGTAATAAGTATAGTAATTGTCGTTCTATCGATCATATAAGCATATTATGGCTAATAATATGAGTTAGATTGATAAAAATAAGAGTAATGAGTATAGTAATTGTCGACCTACCGATCATATAAGCATACTATGGCTAATAATATGAGTTAGATTGTTAATAATAAGCGTAATAAGTATAGTAATTGTCGTTCTATCGGTTATATAACCATAATATGGCTAATAATATGAGCTAGATTGATAATAGTGAGTGTAATAAGTATAGTAATTGTCGTTCTATCGATCATATAAGCATAATATGGCTAATAATATGAGTTAGATTGATAATAATAAGAGTAATAAGTATAGTAATTGTCGTTTTATCGGTTATATAAACATAATATGGCTAATAATATGAGCTAGATTGATAATAGTGAGTGTAATAAGTATATCAATTGTCGTCCTATCGATAATATAAGCACAATATGGCTAATAATATGAGTTAGATTGATAATAATAAGAGTAATAAGTATAGTGATTGTCGTCCTATCGATCATATAAGCATAATATGGCTAATAATATGAGTTAGATTGATAATAATAAGAGTAATAAGTATAGTAATTGTCGTTCTATCGATCATATAAGCATAATATGGCTAATAATATGAGTTAGATTGATAGTAGTGAGTGTAATAAGTATAGTAATTGTCGTTATATCGATAATATAAGCACAATATGGCTACTAATATGAGTTACATTGATAATAGTAAGAGTAATGAGTATAGTAATTGTCGTCCTATCGATCATATAAGCATAATATGGCTAATAATATGAGTTAGATTGATAATAATAAGAGTAATAAGTATAGTAATTGTCGTTCTATCGATCACATAAGCATAATATGGCTAATAATATGAGTTAGATTGATAATAACAAGAGTAATAAGTATAGTAAATGTCGTTCTATCGATCATATAAGAATAATACGGCTAATAATATGATTTAGATTGATAATAGTGAGTGTAATAAGTATAGTAATTGTCGTTCTATCGATCATATAAGTTCAATATGGCTAATAATATGAGGTCGATTGATAATAATAAGAGTAATGAGTATAGTAATTGTCGTTCTATCGATCATATCTGCATAATATGGTTAATAATATCATTTAGATTGATAATAGTGAGTGTAATAAGTATAGTAATTGGCGTTCTATCGATCATATAAGCATAATATGCCTAATAATATGAGTTAGATTGATAATAATAAGAGTAATGAGTATAATAATTGTCGTACGATCGATCATATCTGCATAATATGGCTAATAATATGAGCTAGATTGATAATAATAAGGGTAATAAGTATAGTAATTGTCGTTCTATCGATCATATCTGCATAGTATGGTTAATAATATGAGTTAGATTGATAATAGTGAGTGTAATAAGTACAGTAATTGTCGTTCTATCGACCATATAAGCATAATATGGCTAATAATATGAGTTAGATTGTTAATAATAAGAGTAATAAGTATAGTAATTGTCGTTCTATCGGTTATATAACCATAATATGGCTAATAATATGAGCTAGATTGATAATAGTGAGTGTAATAAGTATATCAATTGTCGTCCTATCGATCATATAAGCACAATATGGCTAATAATATGAGTTAGATTGATAATAATAAGAGTAATAAGTATAGTAATTGTCGTCCTATCGATCATATTAGCATAATATGGCTAATAATATGAGTTAGATCGATAATAATAACAGTAATAAGTATAGTAATTGTCGTTCTATCGATCATATAAGCATAATATGGCTAATAATATGAGTTAGATTGATAATAGTGAGTGTAATAAGTATAGTAATTGTCGTTATATCGATCATATAAGCACAATATGGCTAATAATATGAGTTACATTGATAATAGTAAGAGTAATGAGTATAGTAATTGTCGTCCTATCGATCATATAAGCATAATATGGCTAATAATATGAGTTAGATTGATAATAATAAGAGTAATGAGTATAGTAATTGTCGTTCTATCGATCATATCTGCACAATATGGTTAATAATATCATTTAGATTGATAATAGTGAGTGTAATAAGTATAGTAATTGGCGTTCTATCGATCATATAAGCATAATATGGCTAATAATATGAGTTAGATTGATAATAATAAGAGTAATGAGTATAATAATTGTCGTACGATCGATCATATCTGCATAATATGGCTAATAATATGAGCTAGATTGATAATAATAAGAGTAATAAGTATAGTAATTGTCGTTCTATCGATCATATCTGCATAGTATGGTTAATAATATGAGTTAGATTGATAATAGTGAGTGTAATAAGTATAGTAATTGTCGTTCTATCGATCATATAAGCATAATATGGCTAATAATATGAGTTAGATTGATAAAAATAAGAGTAATGAGTATAGTAATTGTCGACCTATCGATCATATAAGCATACTATGGCTAATAATATGAGTTAGATTGTTAATAATAAGAGTAATAAGTATAGTAATTGTCGTTCTATCGGTTATATAACCATAATATGGCTAATAATATGAGCTAGATTGATAATAGTGAGTGTAATAAGTATAGTAATTGCCGTTCTATCGATCATATAAGCACAATATGGCTAATAATATGAGTTCGATTGATAATAATAAGAGTAATAAGTATAGTAATTGTCGTTCTATCGGTCATATAACCATAATATGGCTAATAATATGAGTTTGATTGATAATAGTGAGTGTAATAAGTATAGTAATTGTCGTTCTATCGATCATATAAGCATAATATGGCTAATAATAAGAGTTAGATTGATAACTGTGAGTGTAATAAGTGTAGTAATTGTCGTTCTATCGATCATGTAAGCATAATATGGCTAATAATATGAGTTAGATTGATAATAATAAGAGTAATGAGTATAGTAATTGTCGTCCTATCGATCATATTAGCACAATATGGCTAATAATATGAGTTAGATTGATAATAATAAGAGTAATAAGTATAGTAATTGTCGTTCTATCGATCATATAAGCATAATATGGCTAATAATATGAGTTAGATTGATAATAGTGAGTGTAATAAGTATAGTAATTGTCGTTATATCGATCATATAAGCACAATATGGCTAATAATATGAGTTACATTGATAATAGTAAGAGTAATGAGTATAGTAATTGTCGTCCTATCGATCATATAAGCATAATATGGCTAATAATATGAGTTTGATAGATAATAATAAGGGTAATGAGTATAGTAATTGTCGTCCTATCGATCATATAAGCATACTATGGCTAATAATATGAGTTAGATTGTTAATAATAAGAGTAATAAGTATAGTAATTGTCGTTCTATCGGTTATATAACCATAATATGGCTAATAATATGAGCTAGATTGATAATAGTGAGTGTAATAAGTATAGTAATGGTCGTTCTATCGATCATATAAGCATAATATGGCTAATAATATGAGTTAGATTGATAATAATAAGAGTAATAAGTATAGTAATTGTCGTTTTATCGGTTATATAACCATAATATGGCTAATAATATGAGCTAGATTGATAATAGTGAGTGTAATAAGTATATCAATTGTCGTCCTATCGATCATATAAGCACAATATGGCTAATAATATGAGTTAGATTGATAATAATAAGAGTAATTAGTATAGTAATTGTCGTCCTATCGATCATATAAGCATAATATGGCTAATAATATGAGTTAGATTGATAAAAATAAGAGTAATGAGTATAGTAATTGTCGACCTATCGATCATATAAGCATACTATGGCTAATAATATGAGTTAGATTGTTATTAATAAGAGTAATAAGTATAGTAATTGTCGTTCTATCGGTTATATAACCATAATATGGCTAATAATATGAGCTGGATTGATAATAGTGAGTGTAATAAGTATAGTAATTGTCGTTCTATCGATCATATAAGCACAATATGGCTAATAATATGAGTTCGATTGATAATAATAAGAGTAATAAGTATAGTAATTGTTGTTCTATCGGTCATATAACCATAATATGGCTAATAATATGAGTTTGATTGATAATAGTGAGTGTAATAAGTATAGTAATTGTCGTTCTAACGATCATATAAGCATATTATGGCTAATAATATGAGTTAGATTGATAATAGTGAGTGTAATAAGTATAGTAATTGTCGTTCTATCGATCATATAAGCATACTATGGCTAATAATATGAGTTAGATTGATAAAAATAAGAGTAATGAGTATAGTAATTGTCGACCTACCGATCATATAAGCATACTATGGCTAATAATATGAGTTAGATTGTTAATCATAAGAGTAATAAGTATAGTAATTGTCGTTCTATCGGTTATATAACCATAATATGGCTAATAATATGAGCTAGATTGATAATAGTGAGTGTAATAAGTATAGTAATTGTCGTTCTATCGACCATATAAGCATAATATGGCTAATAATATGAGTTAGATTGATAATAATAAGAGTAATAAGTATAGTAATTGTCGTTCTATCGGTTATATAACCATAATATGGCTAACAATATGAGCTAGATTGATAATAGTGAGTGTAATAAGTATATCAATTGTCGTCCTATCGATCATATAAGCACAATATGGCTAATAATATGAGTTAGATTGATAATAATAAGAGTAATAAGTATAGTAACTGTCGTCCTATCGATCATATTAGCATAATATGGCTAATAATATGAGTTAGATTGATAATAATAAGAGTAATAAGTATAGTAATTGTCGTTCTATCGATCATATAAGCATAATATGGCTAATAATATGAGTTAGATTGATAATAGTGAGTGTAATAAGTATAGTAATTGTCGTTATATCGATCATATAAGCACAATATGGCTAATAATATGA
Source organism: Megachile rotundata (assembly GCF_050947335.1). Lineage (NCBI taxonomy): Eukaryota > Metazoa > Arthropoda > Insecta > Hymenoptera > Megachilidae > Megachile > Megachile rotundata. The sequence continues at coordinate 21,986 of NW_027473805.1, forward strand.
GTTACATTGATAATAGTAAGAGTAATGAGTATAGTAATTGTCGTCCTATCGATCATATAAGCATAATATGGCTAATAATATGAGTTAGATTGATAATAATAAGAGTAACGAGTATAGTAATTGTCGTTCTATCGATCATATCTGCATAATATGGTTAATAATATCATTTAGATGGATAATAGTGAGTGTAATAAGTATAGTAATTGTCGTTCTATCGATCATATAAGTTCAATATGGCTAATAATATGAGTTCGATTGATAATAATAAGAGTAATGAGTATAGTAATTGTCGTTCTATCGATCATATCTGCATAATATGGTTAATAATATCATTTAGATGGATAATAGTGAGTGTAATAAGTATAGTAATTGGCGTTCTATCGATCATATAAGCATAATATGGCTAATAATATGAGTTAGATTGATAATAATAAGAGTAATGAGTATAATAATTGTCGTACGATCGATCATATCTGCATAATATGGCTAATAATATGAGCTAGATTGATAATAATAAGAGTAATAAGTATAGTAATTGTCGTTCTATCGATCATATCTGCATAGTATGGTTAATAATATGAGTTAGATTGATAATAGTGAGTGTAATAAGTATAGTAAATGTCGTTCTATCGATCATATAAGTTCAAAATGGCTAATAATATGAGTTCGATTGATAATAATAAGAGTAATGAGTGTAGTAATTGTCGTTCTATCGATCATATCTGCATAATATGGTTAATAATATCATTTAGATGGATAATAGTGAGTGTAATAAGTATAGTAATTGGCGTTCTATCGATCATATAAGCATAATATGGCTAATAATATGAGTTCGATTGATAATAATAAGAGTAATGAGTATAATAATTGTCGTACGATCGAGCATATCTGCATAATATGGCTAATAATATGAGCTAGATTGATAATAATAAGAGTAATAAGTATAGTAATTGTCGTTCTATCGATCATATCTGCATAGTATGGTTAATAATATGAGTTAGATTGATAATAGTGAGTGTAATAAGTATAGTAATTGTCGTTCTATCGATCATATATGCATAATATGGCTAATAATATGAGTTACATTGATAAAAATAAGAGTAATGAGTATAGTAATTGTCGACCTATCGATCATATAAGCATACTATGGCTAATAATATGAGTTAGATTGTTATTAATAAGAGTAATAAGTATAGTAATTGTCGTTCTATCGGTTATATAACCATAATATGGCTAATAATATGAGCTGGATTGATAATAGTGAGTGTAATAAGTATAGTAATTGTCGTTCTATCGATCATATAAGCACAATATGGCTAATAATATGAGTTCGATTGATAATAATAAGAGTAATAAGTATAGTAATTGTTGTTCTATCGGTCATATAACCATAATATGGCTAATAATATGAGTTTGATTGATAATAGTGAGTGTAATAAGTATAGTAATTGTCGTTCTATCGATCATATAAGCATATTATGGCTAATAATATGAGTTAGATTGATAATAGTGAGTGTAATAAGTATAGTAATTGTCGTTCTATCGATCATATAAGCATAATATGGCTAATAATATGAGTTAGATTGATAAAAATAAGAGTAATGAGTATAGTAATTGTCGACCTACCGATCATATAAGCATACTATGGCTAATAATATGAGTTAGATTGTTAATAATAAGAGTAATAAGTATAGTAATTGTCGTTCTATCGGTTATATAACCATAATATGGCTAATAATATGAGCTAGATTGATAATAGTGAGTGTAATAAGTATAGTAATTGTCGTTCTATCGACCATATAAGCATAATATGGCTAATAATATGAGTTAGATTGATAATAATAAGAGTAATAAGTATAGTAATTGTCGTTCTATCGGTTATATAACCATAATATGGCTAACAATATGAGCTAGATTGATAATAGTGAGTGTAATAAGTATATCAATTGTCGTCCTATCCATCATATAAGCACAATATGGCTAATAATATGAGTTCGATTGATAATAATAAGAGTAATGAGTATAGTAATTGTCGTTCTATCGATCATATCTGCATAATATGGTTAATAATATCATTTAGATGGATAATAGTGAGTGTGATAAGTATAGTAATTGGCGTTCTATCGATCATATAAGCATAATATGGCTAATAATATGAGTTAGATTGATAATAATAAGAGTAATGAGTATAATAATTGTCGTACGATCGATCATATCTGCATAATATGGCTAATAATATGAGCTAGATTGATAATAATAAGAGTAATAAGTATAGTAATTGTCGTTCTATCGATCATATCTGCATAGTATGGTTAATAATATGAGTTAGATTGATAATAGTGAGTGTAATAAGTATAGTAAATGTCGTTCTATCGATCATATAAGAATAATATGGCTAGTAATATGATTTAGATTGATAATAGTGAGTGTAATAAGTATAGTAATTGTCGTTCTATCGATCATATAAGTTCAAAATGGCTAATAATATGAGTTCGATTGATAATAATAAGAGTAATGAGTGTAGTAATTGTCGTTCTATCGATCATATCTGCATAATATGGTTAATAATATCATTTAGATGGATAATAGTGAGTGTAATAAGTATAGTAATTGGCGTTCTATCGATCATATAAGCATAATATGGCTAATAATATGAGTTCGATTGATAATAATAAGAGTAATGAGTATAATAATTGTCGTACGATCGAGCATATCTGCATAATATGGCTAATAATATGAGCTAGATTGATAATAATAAGAGTAATAAGTATAGTAATTGTCGTTCTATCGATCATATCTGCATAGTATGGTTAATAATATGAGTTAGATTGATAATAGTGAGTGTAATAAGTATAGTAATTGTCGTTCTATCGATCATATATACATAATATGGCTAATAATATGAGTTACATTGATAAAAATAAGAGTAATGAGTATAGTAATTGTCGACCTATCGATCATATAAGCATACTATGGCTAATAATATGAGTTAGATTGTTATTAATAAGAGTAATAAGTATAGTAATTGTCGTTCTATCGGTTATATAACCATAATATGGCTAATAATATGAGCTGGATTGATAATAGTGAGTGTAATAAGTATAGTAATTGTCGTTCTATCGATCATATAAGCACAATATGGCTAATAATATGAGTTCGATTGATAATAATAAGAGTAATAAGTATAGTAATTGTTGTTCTATCGGTCATATAACCATAATATGGCTAATAATATGAGTTTGATTGATAATAGTGAGTGTAATAAGTATAGTAATTGTCGTTCTATCGATCATATAAGCATATTATGGCTAATAATATGAGTTAGATTGATAATAGTGAGTGTAATAAGTATAGTAATTGTCGTTCTATCGATCATATAAGCATAATATGGCTAATAATATGAGTTAGATTGATAAAAATAAGAGTAATGAGTATAGTAATTGTCGACCTACCGATCATATAAGCATACTATGGCTAATAATATGAGTTAGATTGTTAATAATAAGAGTAATAAGTATAGTAATTGTCGTTCTATCGGTTATATAACCATAATATGGCTAATAATATGAGCTAGATTGATAATAGTGAGTGTAATAAGTATAGTAATTGTCGTTCTATCGACCATATAAGCATAATATGGCTAATAATATGAGTTAGATTGATAATAATAAGAGTAATAAGTATAGTAATTGTCGTTCTATCGGTTATATAACCATAATATGGCTAACAATATGAGCTAGATTGATAATAGTGAGTGTAATAAGTATATCAATTGTCGTCCTATCCATCATATAAGCACAATATGGCTAATAATATGAGTTAGATTGATAATAATAAGAGTAATAAGTATAGTAATTGTCGTCCTATCGATCATATTAGCATAATATGGCTAATAATATGAGTTAGATTGATAATAGTGAGTGTAATAAGTATAGTAATTGTCGTTATATCGATCATATAAGCACAACATGGCTAATAATATGAGTTACATTGATAATAGTAAGAGTAATGAGTATAGTAATTGTCGTCCTATCGATCATATAAGCATAATATGGCTAATAATATGAGTTAGATTGATAATAATAAGAGTAACGAGTATAGTAATTGTCGTTCTATCGATCATATCTGCATAATATGGTTAATAATATCATTTAGATGGATAATAGTGAGTGTAATAAGTATAGTAATTGTCGTTCTATCGATCATATAAGTTCAATATGGCTAATAATATGAGTTCGATTGATAATAATAAGAGTAATGAGTATAGTAATTGTCGTTCTATCGATCATATCTGCATAATATGGTTAATAATATCATTTAGATGGATAATAGTGAGTGTAATAAGTATAGTAATTGGCGTTCTATCGATCATATAAGCATAATATGGCTAATAATATGAGTTAGATTGATAATAATAAGAGTAATGAGTATAATAATTGTCGTACGATCGATCATATCTGCATAATATGGCTAATAATATGAGCTAGATTGATAATAATAAGAGTAATAAGTATAGTAATTGTCGTTCTATCGATCATATCTGCATAGTATGGTTAATAATATGAGTTAGATTGATAATAGTGAGTGTAATAAGTATAGTAAATGTCGTTCTATCGATCATATAAGAATAATATGGCTAATAATATGATTTAGATTGATAATAGTGAGTGTAATAAGTATAGTAATTGTCGTTCTATCGATCATATAAGTTCAAAATGGCTAATAATATGAGTTCGATTGATAATAATAAGAGTAATGAGTATAGTAATTGTCGTTCTATCGATCATATCTGCATAATATGGTTAATAATATCATTTAGATGGATAATAGTGAGTGTAATAAGTATAGTAATTGGCGTTCTATCGATCATATAAGCATAATATGGCTAATAATATAAGTTAAATTGATAATAATAAGAGTAATGAGTATAATAATTGTCGTACGATCGATCATATCTGCATAATATGGCTAATAATATGAGCTAGATTGATAATAATAAGAGTAATAAGTATAGTAATTGTCGTTCCATCGATCATATCTGCATAGTATGGTTAATAATATGAGTTAGATTGATAATAATGAGTGTAATAAGTATAGTAATTGTCGTTCTATCGATCATATAAGCATAATATGGCTAATAATATGAGTTAGATTGATAAAAATAAGAGTAATGAGTATAGTAATTGTCGACCTATCGATCATATAAGCATACTATGGCTAATAATATGAGTTAGATTGTTAATAATAAGAGTAATAAGTATAGTAATTGTCGTTCTATCGGTTATATAACCATAATATGGCTAATAATATGAGCTAGATTGATAATAGTGAGTGTAATAAGTATAGTAATTGCCGTTCTATCGATCATATAAGCACAATATGGCTAATAATATGAGTTCGATTGATAATAATAAGAGTAATAAGTATAGTAATTGTCGTTCTATCGGTCATATAACCATAATATGGCTAATAATATGAGTTTGATTGATAATAGTGAGTGTAATAAGTATAGTAATTGTCGTTCTATAGATCATATAAGCATAATACGGCTAATAATAAGAGTTAGATTGATAACTGTGAGTGTAATAAGTGTAGTAATTGTCGTTCTATCGATCATGTAAGCATAATATGGCTAATAATATGAGTTAGATTGATAATAATAAGAGTAATGAGTATAATAATTGTCGTACGATCGATCATATCTGCATAATATGGCTAATAATATGAGTTAGATTGATAATAATAAGAGTAATAAGTATAGTAATTGTCGTTCTATCGATCATATAACCACAATATGGCTAATAATATGAATTAGATTGTTGATAATAATAGTAATGAGTATAGTAATTGTCGTACTATCGATCATATCTGCATAATATGGCTAATAATATGAGCTAGATTGATAATAATAAGAGTAACAAGTATAGTAATTGTCGTCCTATCGATCATATAAGCATAATATGGCTAATAATATGAGTTAGATAGATAATAATAAGGGTAATGAGTATAGTAATTGTCGTCCTATCGATCATATAAGCATACTATGGCTAATAATATGAGTTAGATTGTTAATAATAAGAGTAATAAGTATAGTAATTGTCGTTCTATCGGTTATATAACCATAATATGGCTAATAATATGAGCTAGATTGCTAATAGTGAGTGTAATAAGTATAGTAATGGTCGTTCTATCGATCATATAAGCATAATATGGCTAATAATATGAGTTAGATTGATAATAATAAGAGTAATAAGTATAGTAATTGTCGTTTTATCGGTTATATAACCATAATATGGCTAATAATATGAGCTAGATTGATAATAGTGAGTGTAATAAGTATATCAATTGTCGTCCTATCGATCATATAAGCACAATATGGCTAATAATATGAGTTAGATTGATAATAATAAGAGTAATTAGTATAGTAATTGTCGTCCTATCGATCATATAAGCATAATATGGCTAATAATATGAGTTAGATTGATAAAAATAAGAGTAATGAGTATAGTAATTGTCGACCTATCGATCATATAAGCATACTATGGCTAATAATATGAGTTAGATTGTTATTAATAAGAGTAATAAGTATAGTAATTGTCGTTCTATCTGTTATATAACCATAATATGGCTAATAATATGAGCTGGATTGATAATAGTGAGTGTAATAAGTATAGTAATTGTCGTTCTATCGATCATATAAGCACAATATGGCTAATAATATGAGTTCGATTGATAATAATAAGAGTAATAAGTATAGTAATTGTTGTTCTATCGGTCATATAACCATAATATGGCTAATAATATGAGTTTGATTGATAATAGTGAGTGTAATAAGTATAGTAATTGTCGTTCTAACGATCATATAAGCATATTATGGCTAATAATATGAGTTAGATTGATAATAGTGAGTGTAATAAGTATAGTAATTGTCGTTCTATCGATCATATAAGCATAATATGGCTAATAATATGAGTTAGATTGATAAAAATAAGAGTAATGAGTATAGTAATTGTCGACCTACCGATCATATAAGCATACTATGGCTAATAATATGAGTTAGATTGTTAATCATAAGAGTAATAAGTATAGTAATTGTCGTTCTATCGGTTATATAACCATAATATGGCTAATAATATGAGCTAGATTGATAATAGTGAGTGTAATAAGTATAGTAATTGTCGTTCTATCGACCATATAAGCATAATATGGCTAATAATATGAGTTAGATTGATAATAATAAGAGTAATAAGTATAGTAATTGTCGTTCTATCGGTTATATAACCATAATATGGCTAACAATATGAGCTAGATTGATAATAGTGAGTGTAATAAGTATATCAATTGTCGTCCTATCGATCATATAAGCACAATATGGCTAATAATATGAGTTAGATTGATAATAATAAGAGTAATAAGTATAGTAACTGTCGTCCTATCGATCATATTAGCATAATATGGCTAATAATATGAGTTAGATTGATAATAATAAGAGTAATAAGTATAGTAATTGTCGTTCTATCGATCATATAAGCATAATATGGCTAATAATATGAGTTAGATTGATAATAGTGAGTGTAATAAGTATAGTAATTGTCGTTATATCGATCATATAAGCACAATATGGCTAATAATATGAGTTACATTGATAATAGTAAGAGTAATGAGTATAGTAATTGTCGTCCTATCGATCATATAAGCATAATATGGCTAATAATATGAGTTAGATTGATAATAATAAGAGTAACGAGTATAGTAATTGTCGTTCTATCGATCATATCTGCATAATATGGTTAATAATATCATTTAGATGGATAATAGTGAGTGTAATAAGTATAGTAATTGTCGTTCTATCGATCATATAAGTTCAATATGGCTAATAATATGAGTTCGATTGATAATAATAAGAGTAATGAGTATAGTAATTGTCGTTCTATCGATCATATCTGCATAATATGGTTAATAATATCATTTAGATGGATAATAGTGAGTGTAATAAGTATAGTAATTGGCGTTCTATCGATCATATAAGCATAATATGGCTAATAATATGAGTTAGATTGATAATAATAAGAGTAATGAGTATAATAATTGTCGTACGATCGATCATATCTGCATAATATGGCTAATAATATGAGCTAGATTGATAATAATAAGAGTAATAAGTATAGTAATTGTCGTTCTATCGATCATATCTGCATAGTATGGTTAATAATATGAGTTAGATTGATAATAATGAGTGTAATAAGTATAGTAATTGTCGTTCTATCGATCATATAAGCATAATATGGCTAATAATATGAGTTAGATTGATAAAAATAAGAGTAATGAGTATAGTAATTGTCGACCTATCGATCATATAAGCATACTATGGCTAATAATATGAGTTAGATTGTTAATAATAAGAGTAATAAGTATAGTAATTGTCGTTCTATCGGTTATATAACCATAATATGGCTAATAATATGAGCTAGATTGATAATAGTGAGTGTAATAAGTATAGTAATTGCCGTTCTATCGATCATATAAGCACAATATGGCTAATAATATGAGTTCGATTGATAATAATAAGAGTAATAAGTATAGTAATTGTCGTTCTATCGGTCATATAACCATAATATGGCTAATAATATGAGTTTGATTGATAATAGTGAGTGTAATAAGTATAGTAATTGTCGTTCTATAGATCATATAAGCATAATACGGCTAATAATAAGAGTTAGATTGATAACTGTGAGTGTAATAAGTGTAGTAATTGTCGTTCTATCGATCATGTAAGCATAATATGGCTAATAATATGAGTTAGATTGATAATAATAAGAGTAATGAGTATAATAATTGTCGTACGATCGATCATATCTGCATAATATGGCTAATAATATGAGTTAGATTGATAATAATAAGAGTAATAAGTATAGTAATTGTCGTTCTATCGATCATATAACCACAATATGGCTAATAATATGAATTAGATTGTTGATAATAATAGTAATGAGTATAGTAATTGTCGTACTATCGATCATATCTGCATAATATGGCTAATAATATGAGCTAGATTGATAATAATAAGAGTAACAAGTATAGTAATTGTCGTCCTATCGATCATATAAGCATAATATGGCTAATAATATGAGTTAGATAGATAATAATAAGGGTAATGAGTATAGTAATTGTCGTCCTATCGATCATATAAGCATACTATGGCTAATAATATGAGTTAGATTGTTAATAATAAGAGTAATAAGTATAGTAATTGTCGTTCTATCGGTTATATAACCATAATATGGCTAATAATATGAGCTAGATTGCTAATAGTGAGTGTAATAAGTATAGTAATGGTCGTTCTATCGATCATATAAGCATAATATGGCTAATAATATGAGTTAGATTGATAATAATAAGAGTAATAAGTATAGTAATTGTCGTTTTATCGGTTATATAACCATAATATGGCTAATAATATGAGCTAGATTGATAATAGTGAGTGTAATAAGTATATCAATTGTCGTCCTATCGATCATATAAGCACAATATGGCTAATAATATGAGTTAGATTGATAATAATAAGAGTAATTAGTATAGTAATTGTCGTCCTATCGATCATATAAGCATAATATGGCTAATAATATGAGTTAGATTGATAAAAATAAGAGTAATGAGTATAGTAATTGTCGACCTATCGATCATATAAGCATACTATGGCTAATAATATGAGTTAGATTGTTATTAATAAGAGTAATAAGTATAGTAATTGTCGTTCTATCTGTTATATAACCATAATATGGCTAATAATATGAGCTGGATTGATAATAGTGAGTGTAATAAGTATAGTAATTGTCGTTCTATCGATCATATAAGCACAATATGGCTAATAATATGAGTTCGATTGATAATAATAAGAGTAATAAGTATAGTAATTGTTGTTCTATCGGTCATATAACCATAATATGGCTAATAATATGAGTTTGATTGATAATAGTGAGTGTAATAAGTATAGTAATTGTCGTTCTAACGATCATATAAGCATATTATGGCTAATAATATGAGTTAGATTGATAATAGTGAGTGTAATAAGTATAGTAATTGTCGTTCTATCGATCATATAAGCATAATATGGCTAATAATATGAGTTAGATTGATAAAAATAAGAGTAATGAGTATAGTAATTGTCGACCTACCGATCATATAAGCATACTATGGCTAATAATATGAGTTAGATTGTTAATCATAAGAGTAATAAGTATAGTAATTGTCGTTCTATCGGTTATATAACCATAATATGGCTAATAATATGAGCTAGATTGATAATAGTGAGTGTAATAAGTATAGTAATTGTCGTTCTATCGACCATATAAGCATAATATGGCTAATAATATGAGTTAGATTGATAATAATAAGAGTAATAAGTATAGTAATTGTCGTTCTATCGGTTATATAACCATAATATGGCTAACAATATGAGCTAGATTGATAATAGTGAGTGTAATAAGTATATCAATTGTCGTCCTATCGATCATATAAGCACAATATGGCTAATAATATGAGTTAGATTGATAATAATAAGAGTAATAAGTATAGTAACTGTCGTCCTATCGATCATATTAGCATAATATGGCTAATAATATGAGTTAGATTGATAATAATAAGAGTAATAAGTATAGTAATTGTCGTTCTATCGATCATATAAGCATAATATGGCTAATAATATGAGTTAGATTGATAATAGTGAGTGTAATAAGTATAGTAATTGTCGTTATATCGATCATATAAGCACAATATGGCTAATAATATGAGTTACATTGATAATAGTAAGAGTAATGAGTATAGTAATTGTCGTCCTATCGATCATATAAGCATAATATGGCTAATAATATGAGTTAGATTGATAATAATAAGAGTAACGAGTATAGTAATTGTCGTTCTATCGATCATATCTGCATAATATGGTTAATAATATCATTTAGATGGATAATAGTGAGTGTAATAAGTATAGTAATTGTCGTTCTATCGATCATATAAGTTCAATATGGCTAATAATATGAGTTCGATTGATAATAATAAGAGTAATGAGTATAGTAATTGTCGTTCTATCGATCATATCTGCATAATATGGTTAATAATATCATTTAGATGGATAATAGTGAGTGTAATAAGTATAGTAATTGGCGTTCTATCGATCATATAAGCATAATATGGCTAATAATATGAGTTAGATTGATAATAATAAGAGTAATGAGTATAATAATTGTCGTACGATCGATCATATCTGCATAATATGGCTAATAATATGAGCTAGATTGATAATAATAAGAGTAATAAGTATAGTAATTGTCGTTCTATCGATCATATCTGCATAGTATGGTTAATAATATGAGTTAGATTGATAATAGTGAGTGTAATAAGTATAGTAAATGTCGTTCTATCGATCATATAAGAATAATATGGCTAGTAATATGATTTAGATTGATAATAGTGAGTGTAATAAGTATAGTAATTGTCGTTCTATCGATCATATAAGTTCAAAATGGCTAATAATATGAGTTCGATTGATAATAATAAGAGTAATGAGTGTAGTAATTGTCGTTCTATCGATCATATCTGCATAATATGGTTAATAATATCATTTAGATGGATAATAGTGAGTGTAATAAGTATAGTAATTGGCGTTCTATCGATCATATAAGCATAATATGGCTAATAATATGAGTTAGATTGATAATAATAAGAGTAATGAGTATAATAATTGTCGTACGATCGATCATATCTGCATAATATGGCTAATAATATGAGCTAGATTGATAATAATAAGAGTAATAAGTATAGTAATTGTCGTTCTATCGATCATATCTGCATAGTATGGTTAATAATATGAGTTAGATTGATAATAATGAGTGTAATAAGTATAGTAATTGTCGTTCTATCGATCATATAAGCATAATATGGCTAATAATATGAGTTAGATTGATAAAAATAAGAGTGATGAGTATAGTAATTGTCGACCTATCGATCATATAAGCATACTATGGCTAATAATATGAGTTAGATTGTTAATAATAAGAGTAATAAGTATAGTAATTGTCGTTCTATCGGTTATATAACCATAATATGGCTAATAATATGAGCTAGATTGATAATAGTGAGTGTAATAAGTATAGTAATTGCCGTTCTATCGATCATATAAGCACAATATGGCTAATAATATGAGTTCGATTGATAATAATAAGAGTAATAAGTATAGTAATTGTCGTTCTATCGGTCATATAACCATAATATGGCTAATAATATGAGTTTGATTGATAATAGTGAGTGTAATAAGTATAGTAATTGTCGTTCTATAGATCATATAAGCATAATACGGCTAATAATAAGAGTTAGATTGATAACTGTGAGTGTAATAAGTGTAGTAATTGTCGTTCTATCGATCATGTAAGCATAATATGGTTAATAATATGAGTTAGATTGATAATAATAAGAGTAATGAGTATAATAATTGTCGTACGATCGATCATATCTGCATAATATGGCTAATAATATGAGTTAGATTGATAATAATAAGAGTAATAAGTATAGTAATTGTCGTTCTATCGATCATATAACCACAATATGGCTAATAATATGAATTAGATTGATAATAATAAGAGTAATAAGTATAGTAATTGTCGTTTTATCGGTTATATAACCATAATATGGCTAATAATATGAGCTAGATTGATAATAGTGAGTGTAATAAGTATATCAATTGTCGTCCTATCGATCATATAAGCACAATATGGCTAATAATATGAGTTAGATTGATAATAATAAGAGTAATTAGTATAGTAATTGTCGTCCTATCGATCATATAAGCATAATATGGCTAATAATATGAGTTAGATTGATAATAATAAGAGTTATAAGTATAGTAATTGTCGTTCTATCGATCATATAAGCATAATATGGCTAATAATATGAGTTAGATTGATAATAGTGAGTGTAATAAGTATAGTAATTGTCGTTATATCGATCATATAAGCACAATATGGCTAATAATATGAGTTACATTGATAATAGTAAGAGTAATGAGTATAGTAATTGTCGTCCTATCGATCATATAAGCATAATATGGCTAATAATATGAGTTAGATTGATAATAATAAGAGTAATAAGTATAGTAATTGTCGTTCTATCGATCATATAACCACAATATGGCTAATAATATGAATTAGATTGTTGATAATAATAGTAATGAGTATAGTAATTGTCGTACTATCGATCATATCTGCATAATATGGCTAATAATATGAGCTAGATTGATAATAATAAGAGTAACAAGTATAGTAATTGTCGTCCTATCGATCATATAAGCATAATATGGCTAATAATATGAGTTAGATAGATAATAATAAGAGTAATGAGTATAGTAATTGTCGTCCTATCGATCATATAAGCATAATATGGCTAATAATATGAGTTAGATTGATAATAACAAGAGTAATAAGTATAGTAAATGTCGTTCTATCGATCATATAAGAATAATATGGCTAATAATATGATTTAGATTGATAATAGTGAGTGTAATAAGTATAGTAATTGTCGTTCTATCGATCATATAAGTTCAATATGGCTAATAATATGAGTTCGATTGATAATAATAAGAGTAATGAGTATAGTAATTGTCGTTCTATCGATCATATCTGCATAATATGGTTAATAATATCATTTAGATTGATAATAGTGAGTGTAATAAGTATAGTAATTGGCGTTCTATCCATCATATAAGCATAATATGGCTAATAATATGAGTTAGATTGATAATAATTAGAGTAATGAGTATAATAATTGTCGTACGATCGAGCATATCTGCATAATATGGCTAATAATATGAGCTAGATTGATAATAATAAGAGTAATAAGTATAGTAATTGTCGTTCTATCGATCATATCTGCATAGTATGGTTAATAATATGAGTTAGATTGATAATAGTGAGTGTAATAAGTATAGTAATTGTCGTTCTATCGATCATATATGCATAATATGGCTAATAATATGAGTTACATTGATAAAAATAAGAGTAATGAGTATAGTAATTGTCGACCTATCGATCATATAAGCATACTATGGCTAATAATATGAGTTAGATTGTTATTAATAAGAGTAATAAGTATAGTAATTGTCGTTCTATCGGTTATATAACCATAATATGGCTAATAATATGAGCTGGATTGATAATAGTGAGTGTAATAAGTATAGTAATTGTCGTTCTATCGATCATATAAGCACAATATGGCTAATAATATGAGTTCGATTGATAATAATAAGAGTAATAAGTATAGTAATTGTTGTTCTATCGGTCATATAACCATAATATGGCTAATAATATGAGTTTGATTGATAATAGTGAGTGTAATAAGTATAGTAATTGTCGTTCTATCGATCATATAAGCATATTATGGCTAATAATATGAGTTAGATTGATAATAGTGAGTGTAATAAGTATAGTAATTGTCGTTCTATCGATCATATAAGCATAATATGGCTAATAATATGAGTTAGATTGATAAAAATAAGAGTAATGAGTATAGTAATTGTCGACCTACCGATCATATAAGCATACTATGGCTAATAATATGAGTTAGATTGTTAATAATAAGAGTAATAAGTATAGTAATTGTCGTTCTATCGGTTATATAACCATAATATGGCTAATAATATGAGCTAGATTGATAATAGTGAGTGTAATAAGTATAGTAATTGTCGTTCTATCGACCATATAAGCATAATATGGCTAATAATATGAGTTAGATTGATAATAATAAGAGTAATAAGTATAGTAATTGTCGTTCTATCGGTTATATAACCATAATATGGCTAACAATATGAGCTAGATTGATAATAGTGAGTGTAATAAGTATATCAATTGTCGTCCTATCCATCATATAAGCACAATATGGCTAATAATATGAGTTAGATTGATAATAATAAGAGTAATAAGTATAGTAATTGTCGTCCTATCGATCATATTAGCATAATATGGCTAATAATATGAGTTAGATTGATAATAGTGAGTGTAATAAGTATAGTAATTGTCGTTATATCGATCATATAAGCACAATATGGCTAATAATATGAGTTACATTGATAATAGTAAGAGTAATGAGTATAGTAATTGTCGTCCTATCGATCATATAAGCATAATATGGCTAATAATATGAGTTAGATTGATAATAATTAGAGTAACGAGTATAGTAATTGTCGTTCTATCGATCATATCTGCATAATATGGTTAATAATATCATTTAGATGGATAATAGTGAGTGTAATAAGTATAGTAATTGTCGTTCTATCGATCATATAAGTTCAATATGGCTAATAATATGAGTTCGATTGATAATAATAAGAGTAATGAGTATAGTAATTGTCGTTCTATCGATCATATCTGCATAATATGGTTAATAATATCATTTAGATGGATAATAGTGAGTGTAATAAGTATAGTAATTGGCGTTCTATCGATCATATAAGCATAATATGGCTAATAATATGAGTTAGATTGATAATAATAAGAGTAATGAGTATAATAATTGTCGTACGATCGATCATATCTGCATAATATGGCTAATAATATGAGCTAGATTGATAATAATAAGAGTAATAAGTATAGTAATTGTCGTTCTATCGATCATATCTGCATAGTATGGTTAATAATATGAGTTAGATTGATAATAGTGAGTGTAATAAGTATAGTAAATGTCGTTCTATCGATCATATAAGAATAATATGGCTAATAATATGATTTAGATTGATAATAGTGAGTGTAATAAGTATAGTAATTGTCGTTCTATCGATCATATAAGTTCAAAATGGCTAATAATATGAGTTCGATTGATAATAATAAGAGTAATGAGTATAGTAATTGTCGTTCTATCGATCATATCTGCATAATATGGTTAATAATATCATTTAGATGGATAATAGTGAGTGTAATAAGTATAGTAATTGGCGTTCTATCGATCATATAAGCATAATATGGCTAATAATATGAGTTAAATTGATAATAATAAGAGTAATGAGTATAATAATTGTCGTACGATCGATCATATCTGCATAATATGGCTAATAATATGAGCTAGATTGATAATAATAAGAGTAATAAGTATAGTAATTGTCGTTCTATCGATCATATCTGCATAGTATGGTTAATAATATGAGTTAGATTGATAATAATGAGTGTAATAAGTATAGTAATTGTCGTTCTATCGATCATATAAGCATAATATGGCTAATAATATGAGTTAGATTGATAAAAATAAGAGTAATGAGTATAGTAATTGTCGACCTATCGATCATATAAGCATACTATGGCTAATAATATGAGTTAGATTGTTAATAATAAGAGTAATAAGTATAGTAATTGTCGTTCTATCGGTTATATAACCATAATATGGCTAATAATATGAGCTAGATTGATAATAGTGAGTGTAATAAGTATAGTAATTGCCGTTCTATCGATCATATAAGCACAATATGGCTAATAATATGAGTTCGATTGATAATAATAAGAGTAATAAGTATAGTAATTGTCGTTCTATCGGTCATATAACCATAATATGGCTAATAATATGAGTTTGATTGATAATAGTGAGTGTAATAAGTATAGTAATTGTCGTTCTATAGATCATATAAGCATAATACGGCTAATAATAAGAGTTAGATTGATAACTGTGAGTGTAATAAGTGTAGTAATTGTCGTTCTATCGATCATGTAAGCATAATATGGCTAATAATATGAGTTAGATTGATAATAATAAGAGTAATGAGTATAATAATTGTCGTACGATCGATCATATCTGCATAATATGGCTAATAATATGAGTTAGATTGATAATAATAAGAGTAATAAGTATAGTAATTGTCGTTCTATCGATCATATAACCACAATATGGCTAATAATATGAATTAGATTGTTGATAATAATAGCAATGAGTATAGTAATTGTCGTACTATCGATCATATCTGCATAATATGGCTAATAATATGAGCTAGATTGATAATAATAAGAGTAACAAGTATAGTAATTGTCGTCCTATCGATCATATAAGCATAATATGGCTAATAATATGAGTTAGATAGATAATAATAAGGGTAATGAGTATAGTAATTGTCGTCCTATCGATCATATAAGCATACTATGGCTAATAATATGAGTTAGATTGTTAATAATAAGAGTAATAAGTATAGTAATTGTCGTTCTATCGGTTATATAACCATAATATGGCTAATAATATGAGCTAGATTGATAATAGTGAGTGTAATAAGTATAGTAATGGTCGTTCTATCGATCATATAAGCATAATATGGCTAATAATATGAGTTAGATTGATAATAATAAGAGTAATAAGTATAGTAATTGTCGTTTTATCGGTTATATAACCATAATATGGCTAATAATATGAGCTAGATTGATAATAGTGAGTGTAATAAGTATATCAATTGTCGTCCTATCGATCATATAAGCACAATATGGCTAATAATATGAGTTAGATTGATAATAATAAGAGTAATTAGTATAGTAATTGTCGTCCTATCGATCATATAAGCATAATATGGCTAATAATATGAGTTAGATTGATAATAATAAGAGTTATAAGTATAGTAATTGTCGTTCTATCGATCATATAAGCATAATATGGCTAATAATATGAGTTAGATTGATAATAGTGAGTGTAATAAGTATAGTAATTGTCGTTATATCGATCATATAAGCACAATATGGCTAATAATATGAGTTACATTGATAATAGTAAGAGTAATGAGTATAGTAATTGTCGTCCTATCGATCATATAAGCATAATATGGCTAATAATATGAGTTAGATTGATAATAATAAGAGTAATAAGTATAGTAATTGTCGTTCTATCGATCATATAACCACAATATGGCTAATAATATGAATTAGATTGTTGATAATAATAGTAATGAGTATAGTAATTGTCGTACTATCGATCATATCTGCATAATATGGCTAATAATATGAGCTAGATTGATAATAATAAGAGTAACAAGTATAGTAATTGTCGTCCTATCGATCATATAAGCATAATATGGCTAATAATATGAGTTAGATAGATAATAATAAGAGTAATGAGTATAGTAATTGTCGTCCTATCGATCATATAAGCATAATATGGCTAATAATATGAGTTAGATTGATAATAACAAGAGTAATAAGTATAGTAAATGTCGTTCTATCGATCATATAAGAATAATATGGCTAATAATATGATTTAGATTGATAATAGTGAGTGTAATAAGTATAGTAATTGTCGTTCTATCGATCATATAAGTTCAATATGGCTAATAATATGAGTTCGATTGATAATAATAAGAGTAATGAGTATAGTAATTGTCGTTCTATCGATCATATCTGCATAATATGGTTAATAATATCATTTAGATTGATAATAGTGAGTGTAATAAGTATAGTAATTGGCGTTCTATCCATCATATAAGCATAATATGGCTAATAATATGAGTTAGATTGATAATAATAAGAGTAATGAGTATAATAATTGTCGTACGATCGAGCATATCTGCATAATATGGCTAATAATATGAGCTAGATTGATAATAATAAGAGTAATAAGTATAGTAATTGTCGTTCTATCGATCATATCTGCATAGTATGGTTAATAATATGAGTTAGATTGATAATAGTGAGTGTAATAAGTATAGTAATTGTCGTTCTATCGATCATATATGCATAATATGGCTAATAATATGAGTTACATTGATAAAAATAAGAGTAATGAGTATAGTAATTGTCGACCTATCGATCATATAAGCATACTATGGCTAATAATATGAGTTAGATTGTTATTAATAAGAGTAATAAGTATAGTAATTGTCGTTCTATCGGTTATATAACCATAATATGGCTAATAATATGAGCTGGATTGATAATAGTGAGTGTAATAAGTATAGTAATTGTCGTTCTATCGATCATATAAGCACAATATGGCTAATAATATGAGTTCGATTGATAATAATAAGAGTAATAAGTATAGTAATTGTTGTTCTATCGGTCATATAACCATAATATGGCTAATAATATGAGTTAGATTGATAATAATAAGAGTAACGAGTATAGTAATTGTCGTTCTATCGATCATATCTGCATAATATGGTTAATAATATCATTTAGATGGATAATAGTGAGTGTAATAAGTATAGTAATTGTCGTTCTATCGATCATATAAGTTCAATATGGCTAATAATATGAGTTCGATTGATAATAATAAGAGTAATGAGTATAGTAATTGTCGTTCTATCGATCATATCTGCATAATATGGTTAATAATATCATTTAGATGGATAATAGTGAGTGTAATAAGTATAGTAATTGGCGTTCTATCGATCATATAAGCATAATATGGCTAATAATATGAGTTAGATTGATAATAATAAGAGTAATGAGTATAATAATTGTCGTACGATCGATCATATCTGCATAATATGGCTAATAATATGAGCTAGATTGATAATAATAAGAGTAATAAGTATAGTAATTGTCGTTCTATCGATCATATCTGCATAGTATGGTTAATAATATGAGTTAGATTGATAATAGTGAGTGTAATAAGTATAGTAAATGTCGTTCTATCGATCATATAAGAATAATATGGCTAATAATATGATTTAGATTGATAATAGTGAGTGTAATAAGTATAGTAATTGTCGTTCTATCGATCATATAAGTTCAAAATGGCTAATAATATGAGTTCGATTGATAATAATAAGAGTAATGAGTATAGTAATTGTCGTTCTATCGATCATATCTGCATAATATGGTTAATAATATCATTTAGATGGATAATAGTGAGTGTAATAAGTATAGTAATTGGCGTTCTATCGATCATATTAGCATAATATGGCTAATAATATGAGTTAAATTGATAATAATAAGAGTAATGAGTATAGTAATTGTCGTTCTATCGGTTATATAACCATAATATGGCTAATAATATGAGCTAGATTGATAATAGTGAGTGTAATAAGTATAGTAATTGTCGTTCTATAGATCATATAAGCATAATACGGCTAATAATAAGAGTTAGATTGATAACTGTGAGTGTAATAAGTGTAGTAATTGTCGTTCTATCGATCATGTAAGCATAATATGGCTAATAATATGAGTTAGATTGATAATAATAAGAGTAATGAGTATAATAATTGTCGTACGATCGATCATATCTGCATAATATGGCTAATAATATGAGTTAGATTGATAATAATAAGAGTAATAAGTATAGTAATTGTCGTTCTATCGATCATATAACCACAATATGGCTAATAATATGAATTAGATTGTTGATAATAATAGTAATGAGTATAGTAATTGTCGTACTATCGATCATATCTGCATAATATGGCTAATAATATGAGCTAGATTGATAATAATAAGAGTAACAAGTATAGTAATTGTCGTCCTATCGATCATATAAGCATAATATGGCTAATAATATGAGTTAGATAGATAATAATAAGGGTAATGAGTATAGTAATTGTCGTCCTATCGATCATATAAGCATACTATGGCTAATAATATGAGTTAGATTGTTAATAAT
Source organism: Megachile rotundata (assembly GCF_050947335.1). Lineage (NCBI taxonomy): Eukaryota > Metazoa > Arthropoda > Insecta > Hymenoptera > Megachilidae > Megachile > Megachile rotundata. Next base: position 42,587 of record NW_027473805.1, read on the forward strand.
AAGAGTAATAAGTATAGTAATTGTCGTTCTATCGGTTATATAACCATAATATGGCTAATAATATGAGCTAGATTGATAATAGTGAGTGTAATAAGTATAGTAATGGTCGTTCTATCGATCATATAAGCATAATATGGCTAATAATATGAGTTAGATTGATAATAATAAGAGTAATAAGTATAGTAATTGTCGTTTTATCGGTTATATAACCATAATATGGCTAATAATATGAGCTAGATTGATAATAGTGAGTGTAATAAGTATATCAATTGTCGTCCTATCGATCATATAAGCACAATATGGCTAATAATATGAGTTAGATTGATAATAATAAGAGTAATTAGTATAGTAATTGTCGTCCTATCGATCATATAAGCATAATATGGCTAATAATATGAGTTAGATTGATAATAATAAGAGTTATAAGTATAGTAATTGTCGTTCTATCGATCATATAAGCATAATATGGCTAATAATATGAGTTAGATTGATAATAGTGAGTGTAATAAGTATAGTAATTGTCGTTATATCGATCATATAAGCACAATATGGCTAATAATATGAGTTACATTGATAATAGTAAGAGTAATGAGTATAGTAATTGTCGTCCTATCGATCATATAAGCATAATATGGCTAATAATATGAGTTAGATTGATAATAATAAGAGTAATAAGTATAGTAATTGTCGTTCTATCGATCATATAACCACAATATGGCTAATAATATGAATTAGATTGTTGATAATAATAGTAATGAGTATAGTAATTGTCGTACTATCGATCATATCTGCATAATATGGCTAATAATATGAGCTAGATTGATAATAATAAGAGTAACAAGTATAGTAATTGTCGTCCTATCGATCATATAAGCATAATATGGCTAATAATATGAGTTAGATAGATAATAATAAGAGTAATGAGTATAGTAATTGTCGTCCTATCGATCATATAAGCATAATATGGCTAATAATATGAGTTAGATTGATAATAACAAGAGTAATAAGTATAGTAAATGTCGTTCTATCGATCATATAAGAATAATATGGCTAATAATATGATTTAGATTGATAATAGTGAGTGTAATAAGTATAGTAATTGTCGTTCTATCGATCATATAAGTTCAATATGGCTAATAATATGAGTTCGATTGATAATAATAAGAGTAATGAGTATAGTAATTGTCGTTCTATCGATCATATCTGCATAATATGGTTAATAATATCATTTAGATTGATAATAGTGAGTGTAATAAGTATAGTAATTGGCGTTCTATCGATCATATAAGCATAATATGGCTAATAATATGAGTTAGATTGATAATAATAAGAGTAATGAGTATAATAATTGTCGTACGATCGATCATATCTGCATAATATGGCTAATAATATGAGCTAGATTGATAATAATAAGAGTAATAAGTATAGTAATTGTCGTTCTATCGATCATATCTGCATAGTATGGTTAATAATATGAGTTAGATTGATAATAGTGAGTGTAATAAGTATAGTAATTGTCGTTCTATCGATCATATATGCATAATATGGCTAATAATATGAGTTAGATTGATAAAAATAAGAGTAATGAGTATAGTAATTGTCGACCTATCGATCATATAAGCATACTATGGCTAATAATATGAGTTAGATTGTTATTAATAAGAGTAATAAGTATAGTAATTGTCGTTCTATCGGTTATATAACCATAATATGGCTAATAATATGAGCTGGATTGATAATAGTGAGTGTAATAAGTATAGTAATTGTCGTTCTATCGATCATATAAGCACAATATGGCTAATAATATGAGTTCGATTGATAATAATAAGAGTAGTAAGTATAGTAATTGTTGTTCTATCGGTCATATAACCATAATATGGCTAATAATATGAGTTTGATTGATAATAGTGAGTGTAATAAGTATAGTAATTGTCGTTCTATCGATCATATAAGCATATTATGGCTAATAATATGAGTTAGATTGATAATAGTGAGTGTAATAAGTATAGTAATTGTCGTTCTATCGATCATATAAGTTCAATATGGCTAATAATATGAGTTCGATTGATAATAATAAGAGTAATGAGTATAGTAATTGTCGTTCTATCGATCATATCTGCATAATATGGATAATAATATCATTTAGATTGATAATAGTGAGTGTAATAAGTATAGTAATTGGCGTTCTATCGATCATATAAGCATAATATGGCTAATAATATGAGTTAGATTGATAATAATAAGAGTAATGAGTATAATAATTGTCGTACGATCGATCATATCTGCATAATATGGCTAATAATATGAGCTAGATTGATAATAATAAGAGTAATAAGTATAGTAATTGTCGTTCTATCGATCATATAAGCATAATATGGCTAATAATATGAGTTAGATTGATAAAAATAAGAGTAATGAGTATAGTAATTGTCGACCTATCGATCATATAAGCATACTATGGCTAATAATATGAGTCAGATTGTTAATAATAAGAGTAATAAGTATAGTAATTGTCGTTCTATCGGTTATATAACCATAATATGGCTAATAATATGAGTTAGATTGATAATAGTGAGTGTAATAAGTATAGTAATTGTCGTTCTATCGATCATATAAGCATAATATGGCTAATAATATGAGTTAGATTGATAAAAATAAGAGTAATGAGTATAGTAATTGTCGACCTACCGATCATATAAGCATACTATGGCTAATAATATGAGTTAGATTGTTAATAATAAGAGTAATAAGTATAGTAATTGTCGTTCTATCGGTTATATAACCATAATATGGCTAATAATATGAGCTAGATTGATAATAGTGAGTGTAATAAGTATAGTAATGGTCGTTCTATCGATCATATAAGCATAATATGGCTAATAATATGAGTTAGATTGATAATAATAAGAGTAATAAGTATAGTAATTGTCGTTTTATCGGTTATATAACCATAATATGGCTAATAATATGAGCTAGATTGATAATAGTGAGTGTAATAAGTATATCAATTGTCGTCCTATCGATCATATAAGCACAATATGGCTAATAATATGAGTTAGATTGATAATAATAAGAGTAATAAGTATAGTAATTGTCGTCCTATCGATCATATAAGCATAATATGGCTAATAATATGAGTTAGATTGATAATAATAAGAGTAATAAGTATAGTAATTGTCGTTCTATCGATCATATAAGCATAATATGGCTAATAATATGAGTTAGATTGATAATAGTGAGTGTAATAAGTATAGTAATTGTCGTTATATCGATCATATAAGCACAATATGGCTAATAATATGAGTTACATTGATAATAGTAAGAGTAATGAGTATAGTAATTGTCGTCCTATCGATCATATAAGCATAATATGGCTAATAATATGAGTAAGATTGATAATAATAAGAGTAATAAGTATAGTAATTGTCGTTCTATCGATCATATAACCACAATATGGCTAATAATATGAATTAGATTGTTGATAATAATAGTAATGAGTATAGTAATTGTCGTACTATCGATCATATCTGCATAATATGGCTAATAATATGAGCTAGATTGATAATAATAAGAGTAATAAGTATAGTAATTGTCGTTCTATCGATCATATAAGCATAATATGGCTAATAATATGAGTTAGATTGATAATAGTGAGTGTAATAAGTATAGTAATTGTCGTTATATCGATCATATAAGCACAATATGGCTAATAATATGAGTTACATTGATAATAGTAAGAGTAATGAGTATAGTAATTGTCGTCCTATCGATCATATAAGCATAATATGGCTAATAATATGAGTTAGATTGATAATAATAAGAGTAACGAGTATAGTAATTGTCGTTCTATCGATCATATCTGCATAATATGGTTAATAATATCATTTAGATGGATAATAGTGAGTGTAATAAGTATAGTAATTGTCGTTCTATCGATCATATAAGTTCAATATGGCTAATAATATGAGTTCGATTGATAATAATAAGAGTAATGAGTATAGTAATTGTCGTTCTATCGATCATATCTGCATAATATGGTTAATAATATCATTTAGATGGATAATAGTGAGTGTAATAAGTATAGTAATTGGCGTTCTATCGATCATATAAGCATAATATGGCTAATAATATGAGTTAGATTGATAATAATAAGAGTAATGAGTATAATAATTGTCGTACGATCGATCATATCTGCATAATATGGCTAATAATATGAGCTAGATTGATAATAATAAGAGTAATAAGTATAGTAATTGTCGTTCTATCGATCATATCTGCATAGTATGGTTAATAATATGAGTTAGATTGATAATAGTGAGTGTAATAAGTATAGTAAATGTCGTTCTATCGATCATATAAGAATAATATGGCTAATAATATGATTTAGATTGATAATAGTGAGTGTAATAAGTATAGTAATTGTCGTCCTATCGATCATATAAGTTCAAAATGGCTAATAATATGAGTTCGATTGATAATAATAAGAGTAATGAGTATAGTAATTGTCGTTCTATCGATCATATCTGCATAATATGGTTAATAATATCATTTAGATGGATAATAGTGAGTGTAATAAGTATAGTAATTGGCGTTCTATCGATCATATAAGCATAATATGGCTAATAATATGAGTTAGATTGATAATAATAAGAGTAATGAGTATAATAATTGTCGTACGATCGATCATATCTGCATAATATGGCTAATAATATGAGCTAGATTGATAATAATAAGAGTAATAAGTATAGTAATTGTCGTTCTATCGATCATATCTGCATAGTATGGTTAATAATATGAGTTAGATTGATAATAATGAGTGTAATAAGTATAGTAATTGTCGTTCTATCGATCATATAAGCATAATATGGCTAATAATATGAGTTAGATTGATAATAGTGAGTGTAATAAGTATAGTAATTGTCGTTATATCGATCATATAAGCACAATATGGCTAATAATATGAGTTACATTGATAATAGTAAGAGTAATGAGTATAGTAATTGTCGTCCTATCGATCATATAAGCATAATATGGCTAATAATATGAGTTAGATTGATAATAATAAGAGTAACGAGTATAGTAATTGTCGTCCTATCGATCGTATTAGCATAATATGGCTAATAATATGAGTTAGATTGATAATAATAAGAGTAATAAGTATAGTAATTGTCGTTCTATCGATCATATAAGCATAATATGGCTAATAATATGAGTTAGATTGATAATAGTGAGTGTAATAAGTATAGTAATTGTCGTTATATCGATCATATAAGCACAATATGGCTAATAATATGAGTTACATTGATAATAGTAAGAGTAATGAGTATAGTAATTGTCGTCCTATCGATCATATAAGCATAATATGGCTAATAATATGAGTTAGATTGATAATAATAAGAGTAACGAGTATAGTAATTGTCGTTCTATCGATCATATCTGCATAATATGGTTAATAATATCATTTAGATGGATAATAGTGAGTGTAATAAGTATAGTAATTGTCGTTCTATCGATCATATAAGTTCAATATGGCTAATAATGTGAGTTCGATTGATAATAATAAGAGTAATGAGTATAGTAATTGTCGTTCTATCGATCATATCTGCATAATATGGTTAATAATATCATTTAGATGGATAATAGTGAGTGTAATAAGTATAGTAATTGGCGTTCTATCGATCATATAAGCATAATATGGCTAATAATATGAGTTAGATTGATAATAATAAGAGTAATGAGTATAATAATTGTCGTACGATCGATCATATCTGCATAATATGGCTAATAATATGAGCTAGATTGATAATAATAAGAGTAATAAGTATAGTAATTGTCGTTCTATCGATCATATCTGCATAGTATGGTTAATAATATGAGTTAGATTGATAATAGTGAGTGTAATAAGTATAGTAAATGTCGTTCTATCGATCATATAAGAATAATATGGCTAATAATATGATTTAGATTGATAATAGTGAGTGTAATAAGTATAGTAATTGTCGTTCTATCGATCATATAAGCATAATATGGCTAATAATATGAGTTAGATTGATAAAAATAAGAGTAATGAGTATAGTAATTGTCGACCTATCGATCATATAAGCATACTATGGCTAATAATATGAGTTAGATTGTTAATAATAAGAGTAATAAGTATAGTAATTGTCGTTCTATCGGTTATATAACCATAATATGGCTAATAATATGAGCTAGATTGATAATAGTGAGTGTAATAAGTATAGTAATTGCCGTTCTATCGATCATATAAGCACAATATGGCTAATAATATGAGTTCGATTGATAATAATAAGAGTAATATGTATAGTAATTGTCGTTCTATCGGTCATATAACCATAATATGGCTAATAATATGAGTTTGATTGATAATAGTGAGTGTAATAAGTATAGTAATTGTCGTTCTATAGATCATATAAGCATAATACGGCTAATAATAAGAGTTAGATTGATAACTGTGAGTGTAATAAGTGTAGTAATTGTCGTTCTATCGATCATGTAAGCATAATATGGCTAATAATATGAGTTAGATTGATAATAATAAGAGTAATGAGTATAATAATTGTCGTACGATCGATCATATCTGCATAATATGGCTAATAATATGAGTTAGATTGATAATAATAAGAGTAATAAGTATAGTAATTGTCGTTCTATCGATCATATAACCACAATATGGCTAATAATATGAATTAGATTGATAATAATAAGAGTAATAAGTATAGTAATTGTCGTTTTATCGGTTATATAACCATAATATGGCTAATAATATGAGCTAGATTGATAATAGTGAGTGTAATAAGTATATCAATTGTCGTCCTATCGATCATATAAGCACAATATGGCTAATAATATGAGTTAGATTGATAATAATAAGAGTAATTAGTATAGTAATTGTCGTCCTATCGATCATATAAGCATAATATGGTCTAATAATATGAGTTAGATTGATAATAATAAGAGTTATAAAGTATAGTAATTGTCGTTCTATCGATCATATAAGCATAATATGGCTAATAATATGAGTTAGATTGATAATAGTGAGTGTAATAAGTATATTAATTGTCGTTATATCGATCATATAAGCACAATATGGCTTAATATGAGTTACATTGATAATAGTAAGAGTAATGAGTATAGTAATTGTCGTCCTATCGATCATATAAGCATAATATGGCTAATAATATGAGTTAGATTGATAATAATAAGAGTAATAAGTATAGTAATTGTCGTTCTATCGATCATATAACCACAATATGGCTAATAATATGAATTAGATTGTTGATAATAATAGTAATGAGTATAGTAATTGTCGTACTATCGATCATATCTGCATAATATGGCTAATAATATGAGCTAGATTGATAATAATAAGAGTAACAAGTATAGTAATTGTCGTCCTATCGATCATATAAGCATAATATGGCTAATAATATGAGTTAGATAGATAATAATAAGAGTAATGAGTATAGTAATTGTCGTCCTATCGATCATATAAGCATAATATGGCTAATAATATGAGTTAGATTGATAATAACAAGAGTAATAAGTATAGTAAATGTCGTTCTATCGATCATATAAGAATAATATGGCTAATAATATGATTTAGATTGATAATAGTGAGTGTAATAAGTATAGTAATTGTCGTTCTATCGATCATATAAGTTCAATATGGCTAATAATATGAGTTCGATTGATAATAATAAGAGTAATGAGTATAGTAATTGTCGTTCTATCGATCATATCTGCATAATATGGTTAATAATATCATTTAGATTGATAATAGTGAGTGTAATAAGTATAGTAATTGGCGTTCTATCCATCATATAAGCATAATATGGCTAATAATATGAGTTAGATTGATAATAATAAGAGTAATGAGTATAATAATTGTCGTACGATCGAGCATATCTGCATAATATGGCTAATAATATGAGCTAGATTGATAATAATAAGAGTAATAAGTATAGTAATTGTCGTTCTATCGATCATATCTGCATAGTATGGTTAATAATATGAGTTAGATTGATAATAGTGAGTGTAATA
>NW_027473805.1:50747-83991 GCF_050947335.1 Megachile rotundata
TGTCTAATAATATGAATTAGATTGATAATAATAAGAGTAATAAGTATAGTAATTGTCGTTCAATCGATCATATAAGCATAATGTGGCTAATAATATGAGTTAGATTAATAATAGTAAGAGTAATACGTGTAGTAATTGTCGTCCTATCGATCATATCCACATAATATGGCCAATAATATGAGTTAGATTGATAATAATAAGAGTAATAAGTATAGTAACTGTCGTCCTATCGATCATATCCACATAATATGGCCAATAATATGAGTTAGATTGATAATAATAAGAGTAACAAGTATAGTAATTGTCGTTCTATCGACCATATAAGCATAATATGGCTAATAATATGTGTTAGATTTATAATAATAAGAGTAGAAAGCATAGTGATTGTCGCCCTATCGATCATATAAGCATAATATGGCTAATAATATGAGTTAGATTGATAATAATAAGAGTAACAAGTATAGTAATTGTCGTTCTATCGATAATATAAGCATAATATGGCTAATAATATGAGTTAGATTGATAATAGTAAGAGTAATAAGTATAGTAATTGTCGTTCTATCGATCATATCTGCATAATATGGTTAATAATATGAGTTAGCTTGATAATAATAAGAGTAATGAGTATAGTAATTGTCGTCCTATCGATCATATCCACATAATAAGGCCAATAATATGAGCTAGATTGATAATAATAAGAGTAACAAGTATAGTAATTGTCGTTCTATCGATCATATCTGCATAATATGGTTAATAATATGAGTTAGCTTGATAATAATAAGAGTAATGAGTATAGTAATTGTCGTCCTATCGATCATATCCACATAATAAGGCCAATAATATGAGCTAGATTGATAATAATAAGAGTAATAAGTATAGTAATTGTCGTTCTATCGATCATATAAGCATAATGTGGCTAATAATATGAGTTAGATTAATAATAGTAAGAGTAATACGTGTAGTAATTGTCGTCCTATCGATCATATCCACATAATATGGCCAATAATATGAGTGAGATTGATAATAATAAGAGTAATAAGTATAGTAATTGTCGTCCTATCGATCATATCCACATAATATGGCCAATAATATGAGTTAGATTGATAATAATAAGAGTAACAGGTATAGTAATTGTCGTTCTATCGACCATATAAGCATAATATGGCTAATAATATGAGTTAGATTGATAATAATAAGAGTAACAAGTTTAGTAATTGCCTTTCCATCGATCATATAAGCATAATATGGCTAATAATATGAGTTAGATTGATAATAATAAGAGTAATAAGTATAGTAATTGACGTTCTATCGATAATATAAGCATAATGTGGCTAATAATATGAGTTAGATTGATAATAATAAGAGTAACAAGTATAGTAATTGTCGTTCTATCGATCATATAAGCATAATATGGCTAATAATATGTGTTAGATTGATAATAGTAGGAGTAATAAGAATAGTAATTGTCGTTCAATCGATCATATAAGCATAATCTGGCTAATAATATGAGTTAGATTAATAATAGTAAGAGTAATACGTATAGTAATTGCGTCCTATCGATCATATCCACATAATATGGCCAATAATATGAGTTAGATTGATAATAATAAGAGTAATAAGTATAGTAATTGTCGTCCTATCGATCATATCCACCTAATATGGCCAATAATATGAGTTAGATTGATAATAATAAGAGTAACAAGTATAGTAGTTGTCGTTCTATCGACCATATAAGCATAATATGGCTAATAATATGTGTTAGATTTGTAATAATAAGAGTAACAAGTATAGTAATTGTCGTTCTATCGACCATATAAGCATAATATGGCTAATAATATGTGTTAGATTGATAATAGTAAGAGTAATAAGTATAGCAATTGTCGTTCAATCGATCATATAAGCATAATGTGGCTAATAATATGAGTTAGATTAATAATAGTAAGAGTAATACGTATAGTAATTGTCGTCCTATCCATCATATCCACATAATATGGCCAATAATATGAGTTAGATTGATAATAATAAGAGTAGTAAGTATAGTGATTATCGTCCTATCGATCATATAAGCATAATATGGCTAATAATATGAGTTAGATTGATAATAGTAAGAGTAATAAGTATAGTAATTGTCGTTCTATCGATCATATCTGCATAATATGGTTAATAATATGAGTTAGCTTGATAATAATAAGAGTAATGAGTATAGTAATTGTCGTCCTATCGATCATATCCACATAATAAGGCCAATAATATGAGCTAGATTGATAATAATAAGAGTAATAAGTATAGTAATTGTCGTTCAATCGATCCTATAAGCATAGTATGGCTAATAATATGAGTTCGATTGATAATCGCAAGAGTTGTAGGCATAGTGATAGTCGTCCTATCCATCATATCCACATAATATTGCCAATAATATGAGTTAGATTGATAATAATAAGAGTAGTAAGTATAGTGATTGTCGTCCTATCGATCATATCCACATAATATGGCCAATAATATGAGTTGGATTGATAATAATAAGAGTAACAAGTATAGTAATTGTCTTTCTATCGATCATATAAGCATAATATGGCTAATAATATGAGTTAGATTGATAATAATAAGAGTAACAAGTATAGTAATTGTCGTTCTATCGACCATATAAGCATAATATGGCTAATAATATGTGTTAGATTTATAATAATAAGAGTAACAAGTATAGTAATTGTCGTTCTATCGACCATATAAGCATAATATGGCTAATAATATGTGTTAGATTGATAATAGTAAGAGCAATAAGTATAGTAATTGTCGTTCTATCGATCATATAAGCATAATATGGCTAATAATATGAGTTAGATTGATAATAATAAGAGTAATAAGTATAGTAATTGTCGTTCTATCGATCATATGAGCATAATATGTCTAATAATATGAATTAGATTGATAATAATAAGAGTAATAAGTATAGTAATTGTCGTTCAATCGATCATATAAGCATAATGTGGCTAATAATATGAGTTAGATTAATAATAGTAAGAGTAATACGTGTAGTAATTGTCGTCCTATCGATCATATCCACATAATATGGCCAATAATATGAGTCAGATTGATAATAATAAGAGCAATAAGTATAGTAATTGTCGTTCTATCGATCATATAAGCATAATATGGCTAATAATATGAGTTAGATTGATAATAATAAGAGTAATAAGTATAGTAATTGTCGTTCTATCGATCATATGAGCATAATATGTCTAATAATATGAATTAGATTGATAATAATAAGAGTAATAAGTATAGTAATTGTCGTTCAATCGATCATATAAGCATAATGTGGCTAATAATATGAGTTAGATTAATAATAGTAAGAGTAATACGTGTAGTAATTGTCGTCCTATCGATCATATCCACATAATATGGCCAATAATATGAGTTAGATTGATAATAATAAGAGTAATAAGTATAGTAACTGTCGTCCTATCGATCATATCCACATAATATGGCCAATAATATGAGTTAGATTGATAATAATAAGAGTAACAAGTATAGTAATTGTCGTTCTATCGACCATATAAGCATAATATGGCTAATAATATGTGTTAGATTTATAATAATAAGAGTAGTAAGCATAGTGATTGTCGCCCTATCGATCATATAAGCATAATATGGCTAATAATATGAGTTAGATTGATAATAATAAGAGTAACAAGTATAGTAATTGTCGTTCTATCGATAATATAAGCATAATATGGCTAATAATATGAGTTAGATTGATAATAGTAAGAGTAATAAGTATAGTAATTGTCGTTCTATCGATCATATCCACATAATATGGCCAATAATATGAGTTAGATTGATAATAATAAGAGTAACAAGTATAGTAATTGTCGTTCTATCGACCATATAAGCATAATATGGCTAATAATATGTGTTAGATTCATAATAATAAGAGTAGTAAGTATAGTGATTGTCTTCCTATCGATCATATAAGCATAATATGGCTAATAATATGAGTTAGGTTGATAATAATAAGAGTAACAAGTATAGTAATTGTCGTTCTATCGATAATATAAGCATAATATGGCTAATAATATGAGTTAGATTGATAATAGTAAGAGTAATAAGTATAGTGATTGTCGTTCTATCGATCATATCTGCATAATATGGTTAATAATATGAGTTAGCTTGATAATAATAAGAGTAATGAGTATAGTAATTGTCGTCCTATCGATCATATCCACATAATAAGACCAATAATATGAGCTAGATTGATAATAATAAGAGTAACAAATATAGTAATTGTCGTTCTTTCGATAATATAAGCATAATATGGCTAATAATATGTGTTGGACTGATAATAATTGGAGTAACAACTATAGTAATTGTCCTTCTATCGATAATATAAGCATAATATGGCTAATAATATGAGTTAGATTGATAATAATAAGCGTAACAGGTATAGTAATTGTCGTTCAATCGATCATATAAGAATAGTATGGCTAATAATATGAGTTCGATTGATAATCGCAAGAGTAGTAGGCATAGTGATTGTCGTTCTACCGATCATATCTGCATAATATGGTTAATAATATGAGTTAGATTGATAATAATAAGAGTAATAAGTATAGTAATTGTCGTTCTATCGATCATATTAGCATAATGTGGCTAATAATATGAGTTAGATTAATAATAGTAAGAGTAATACGTATAGTAATTGTCGTCCTATCGATCATATCCACATAATATGGCCAATAATATGAGTTAGATTGATGATAATAAGAGTAATAAGTATAGTAATTGTCGTTCTATCGATCATATAAGCATAATATGGCTAATAATATATGTTAGATTGATAATAGTAAGAGTTATAAGTATAGTAATTATCGTCCTATCGATCATATCCACATAATATGGCCAATAATATGAGTCAGATTGATAATAATAAGAGCAATAAGTATAGTAATTGTCGTTCTATCGATCATATAAGCATAATATGGCTAATAATATGAGTTAGATTGATAATAATAAGAGTAATAAGTATAGTAATTGTCGTTCTATCGATCATATGAGCATAATATGTCTAATAATATGAATTAGATTGATAATAATAAGAGTAATAAGTATAGTAATTGTCGTTCAATCGATCATATAAGCATAATGTGGCTAATAATATGAGTTAGATTAATAATAGTAAGAGTAATACGTGTAGTAATTGTCGTCCTATCGATCATATCCACATAATATGGCCAATAATATGAGTTAGATTGATAATAATAAGAGTAATAAGTATAGTAACTGTCGTCCTATCGATCATATCCACATAATATGGCCAATAATATGAGTTAGATTGATAATAATAAGAGTAACAAGTATAGTAATTGTCGTTCTATCGACCATATAAGCATAATATGGCTAATAATATGTGTTAGATTTATAATAATAAGAGTAGAAAGCATAGTGATTGTCGCCCTATCGATCATATAAGCATAATATGGCTAATAATATGAGTTAGATTGATAATAATAAGAGTAACAAGTATAGTAATTGTCGTTCTATCGATAATATAAGCATAATATGGCTAATAATATGAGTTAGATTGATAATAGTAAGAGTAATAAGTATAGTAATTGTCGTTCTATCGATCATATCTGCATAATATGGTTAATAATATGAGTTAGCTTGATAATAATAAGAGTAATGAGTATAGTAATTGTCGTCCTATCGATCATATCCACATAATAAGGCCAATAATATGAGCTAGATTGATAATAATAAGAGTAACAAGTATAGTAATTGTCGTTCTATCGATCATATCTGCATAATATGGTTAATAATATGAGTTAGCTTGATAATAATAAGAGTAATGAGTATAGTAATTGTCGTCCTATCGATCATATCCACATAATAAGGCCAATAATATGAGCTAGATTGATAATAATAAGAGTAATAAGTATAGTAATTGTCGTTCTATCGATCATATAAGCATAATGTGGCTAATAATATGAGTTAGATTAATAATAGTAAGAGTAATACGTGTAGTAATTGTCGTCCTATCGATCATATCCACATAATATGGCCAATAATATGAGTGAGATTGATAATAATAAGAGTAATAAGTATAGTAATTGTCGTCCTATCGATCATATCCACATAATATGGCCAATAATATGAGTTAGATTGATAATAATAAGAGTAACAGGTATAGTAATTGTCGTTCTATCGACCATATAAGCATAATATGGCTAATAATATGAGTTAGATTGATAATAATAAGAGTAACAAGTTTAGTAATTGCCTTTCCATCGATCATATAAGCATAATATGGCTAATAATATGAGTTAGATTGATAATAATAAGAGTAATAAGTATAGTAATTGACGTTCTATCGATAATATAAGCATAATGTGGCTAATAATATGAGTTAGATTGATAATAATAAGAGTAACAAGTATAGTAATTGTCGTTCTATCGATCATATAAGCATAATATGGCTAATAATATGTGTTAGATTGATAATAGTAGGAGTAATAAGAATAGTAATTGTCGTTCAATCGATCATATAAGCATAATCTGGCTAATAATATGAGTTAGATTAATAATAGTAAGAGTAATACGTATAGTAATTGCGTCCTATCGATCATATCCACATAATATGGCCAATAATATGAGTTAGATTGATAATAATAAGAGTAATAAGTATAGTAATTGTCGTCCTATCGATCATATCCACCTAATATGGCCAATAATATGAGTTAGATTGATAATAATAAGAGTAACAAGTATAGTAGTTGTCGTTCTATCGACCATATAAGCATAATATGGCTAATAATATGTGTTAGATTTGTAATAATAAGAGTAACAAGTATAGTAATTGTCGTTCTATCGACCATATAAGCATAATATGGCTAATAATATGTGTTAGATTGATAATAGTAAGAGTAATAAGTATAGCAATTGTCGTTCAATCGATCATATAAGCATAATGTGGCTAATAATATGAGTTAGATTAATAATAGTAAGAGTAATACGTATAGTAATTGTCGTCCTATCCATCATATCCACATAATATGGCCAATAATATGAGTTAGATTGATAATAATAAGAGTAGTAAGTATAGTGATTATCGTCCTATCGATCATATAAGCATAATATGGCTAATAATATGAGTTAGATTGATAATAGTAAGAGTAATAAGTATAGTAATTGTCGTTCTATCGATCATATCTGCATAATATGGTTAATAATATGAGTTAGCTTGATAATAATAAGAGTAATGAGTATAGTAATTGTCGTCCTATCGATCATATCCACATAATAAGGCCAATAATATGAGCTAGATTGATAATAATAAGAGTAATAAGTATAGTAATTGTCGTTCTATCGATCATATAAGCATAATATGGAAATAATATGAGTTAGCTTGATAATAATAAGAGTAATGAGTATAGTAATTGTCGTCCTATCGATCATATCCACATAATATGGCCAATAATATGAGTTAGATTGATAATAATAAGATTAATAAGTATAGTAATTGTCGTCCTATCGATCATATCCACATAATATGGCCAATAATATGAGTTAGATTGATAATAATAAGAGTAACAAGTATAGTAATTGTCGTTCTATCGACCATATAAGCATAATATGGCTAATAATATGTGTTAGATTTATAATAATAAGAGTAACAAGTATAGTAATTGTCGTTCTATCGACCATATAAGCATAATATGGCTAATAATATGTGTTAGATTGATAATAGTAAGAGTAATAAGTATAGTAATTGTCGTTCAATCGATCATATAAGCATAATGTGGCTAATAATATGAGTTAGATTAATAATAGTAAGAGTAATACGTGTAGTAATTGTCGTCCTATCGATCATATCCACATAGTATGGCCAATAATATGAGTTAGATTGATAATAATAAGAGTAATAAGTATAGTAATTGTCGTCCTATCCATCATATCCACATAATATGGCCAATAATATGAGTTAGATTGATAATAATAAGAGTAATAAGTATAGTAATTGTCGTCCTATCGATCATATCCACATAATATGGCCAATAATATGAGTTGGATTGATAATAATAAGAGTAACAAGTATAGTAATTGTCTTTCTATCGATCATATAAGCATAATATGGCTAATAATATGAGTTAGATTGATAATAATAAGAGCAACAACTATAGTAATTGTCCTTCTATCGATAATATAAGCATAATAGGGCTAATAATATGAGTTAGATTGATAATAATAAGCGTAACAAGTATAGTAATTGTCGTTCAATCGATCCTATAAGCATAGTATGGCTAATAATATGAGTTCGATTGATAATCGCAAGAGTTGTAGGCATAGTGATTGTCGTTCTACCGTTCATATCTGCATAATATGGCCAATAATATGAGTTAGATTGATAATAATAAGAGTAATGAGTATAGTAATTGTCGTTCTATCGACCATATAAGCATAATATGGCTAATAATATGAGTTAGATTGATAATAGTAAGAGTAATAAGTATAGTAATTGTCGTTCTATCGATCATATCTGCATAATATGGTTAATAATATGAGTTAGCTTGATAATAATAAGAGTAATGAGTATAGTAATTGTCGTCCTATCGATCATATCCACATAATAAGGCCAATAATATGAGCTAGATTGATAATAATAAGAGTAGTAAGTATAGTAATTGTCGTTCTATCGATCATATAAGCATAATATGGAAATAATATGAGTTAGCTTGATAATAATAAGAGTAATAAGTATAGTAATTGTCGTCCTATCGATCATATCCACATAATATGGCCAATAATATGAGTTAGATTGATAATAATAAGATTAATAAGTATAGTAATTGTCGTCCTATCGATCATATCCACATAATATGGCCAATAATATGAGTTAGATTGATAATAATAAGAGTAACAAGTATAGTAATTGTCGTTCTATCGACCATATAAGCATAATATGGCTAATAATATGTGTTAGATTTATAATAATAAGAGTAACAAGTATAGTAATTGTCGTTCTATCGACCATATAAGCATAATATGGCTAATAATATGTGTTAGATTGATAATAGTAAGAGTAATAAGTATAGTAATTGTCGTTCAATCGATCATATAACCATAATGTGGTTAATAATATGAGTTAGATTAATAATAGTAAGAGTAATACGTGTAGTAATTGTCGTCCTATCGATCATATCCACATAGTATGGCCAATAATATGAGTTAGATTGATAATAATAAGAGTAATAAGTATAGTAATTGTCGTCCTATCCATCATATCCACATATTCAATATGGCCAATAATATGAGTTAGATTGATAATAATAAGAGTAATAAGTATAGTAATTGTCGTCCTATCGATCATATCCACATAATATGGCCAATAATATGAGTTGGATTGATAATAATAAGAGTAACAAGTATAGTAATTGTCTTTCTATCGATCATATAAGCATAATATGGCTAATAATATGAGTAGATTGATAATAATAAGAGTAACAACTATAGTAATTGTCCTTCTATCGATAATATAAGCATAATAGGGCTAATAATATGAGTTAGATTGATAATAATAAGCGTAACAAGTATAGTAATTGTCGTTCAATCGATCCTATAAGCATAGTATGGCTAATAATATGAGTTCGATTGATAATCGCAAGAGGTGTAGCCATAGTGAGTGTCGTTCTACCGATCATATCTGCATAATATGGCCAATAATATGAGTTAGATTGATAATAATAAGAGTAATGAGTATAGTAATTGTCGTTCTATCGACCATATAAGCATAATATGGCTAATAATATGAGTTAGATTGATAATAATAAGAGTAACAAGTATAGTAATTGCCTTTCCATCGATCATATAAGCATAATATGGCTAATAGATTTATGTTTAGATTATAATAAGAGTAACAAGTATAGTAATTGTCGTTCTATCGACCATATAAGCATAATATGGCTAATAATAGTGTTAGATTGATAATAGTAAGAGTAATAAGTATAGTAATTGTCGTTCAATCGATCATATAAGCATAATGTGGATAATATATGAGTTAGATTAATAATAGTAAGAGTAATACGTATAGTAATTGTCGTCCTATCCATCATATCCACATAATATGGCCATAATATGAGTTAGATTGATAATAATAAGAGTAGTAAGTATAGTGATTGTCGTCCTATCGATCATATAAGCATAATATGGCTAATAATATGAGTTAGATTGATAATAATAAGAGTAACAAGTATAGTAATTGTCGTTCTATCGATAATATAAGCATAATATGGCTAATAATATGAGTTAGATTGATAATAATAGAGTAACAACTATAGTAATTGTCCTTCTATCGATAATATAAGCATAATAGGGCTAATAATATGAGTTAGATTGATAATAATAAGCGTAACAAGTATAGTAATTGTCGTTCAATCGATCCTATAAGCATAGTATGGCTAATAATATGAGTTCGATTGATAATCGCAAGAGTTGTAGGCATAGTGATTGTCGTTCTACCGATCATATCTGCATAATAGGGCCAATAATATGAGTTAGATTGATAATAATAAGAGTAATGAGTATAGTAATTGTCGTCCTATCGATCATATCCACATAATAAGGCCAATAATATGAGCTAGATTGATAATAATAAGAGTAATAAGTATAGTAATTGTCGTTCTATCGATCATATAAGCATAATGTGGCTAATAATATGAGTTAGATTAATAATAGTAAGAGTAATACGTGTAGTAATTGTCGTCCTATCGATCATATCCACATAATATGGCCAATAATATGAGCTAGATTGATAATAATAAGAGTAATAAGTATAGTAATTGTCGTTCTATCGATAATATAAGCATAATGTGGCTAATAATATGAGTTAGATTGATAATAATAAGAGTAATAAGTATAGTAATTGTCGTTCAATCGATCATATAAGCATAATGTGGCTAATAATATGAGTTAGATTGATAATAATAAGAGTAACAAGTATAGTAATTGCCTTTCTATCGACCATATAAGCATAATATGGCTAATAATATGAGTTAGATTGATAATAATAAGAGTAACAAGTATAGTAATTGTCTTTCTATCGATCATATAAGCATAATATGGCTAATAATATGGGTTAGATTGATAATAATAAGCGTAGCAAGTATAGTAATTGTCGTTCAATCGATCATATCTGCATAATATGTTTAATAATATGCGTTAGATTGATAATAATAAGAGTAATGAGTATAGTAATTGTCGTCCTATCAATCATATCCACATAATATGGCCAATAATATGAGTTAGATTGATAATAATAAGCGTAACAAGTATAGTAATTGTCGTTCAATCGATCCTATAAGCATAGTATGGCTAATAATATGAGTTCGATTGATAATCGCAAGAGTTGTAGGCATAGTGATTGTCGTTCTACCGATCATATCTGCATAATATGGCCAATAATATGAGTTAGATTGATAATAATAAGAGTAATGAGTATAGTAATTGTCGTTCTATCGACCATATAAGCATAATATGGCTAACAATATGAGTTAGATTGATAATAGTAAGAGTAATAAGTATAGTAATTGTCGTTCTATCGATCATATCTGCATAATATGGTTAATAATATGAGTTAGCTTGATAATAATAAGAGTAATGAGTATAGTAATTGTCGTCCTATCGATCATATCCACATAATAAGGCCAATAATATGAGCTAGATTGATAATAATAAGAGTAATAAGTATAGTAATTGTCGTTCTATCGATCATATAAGCATAATATGGAAATAATATGAGTTAGCTTGATAATAATAAGAGTAATAAGTATAGTAATTGTCGTCCTATCGATCATATCCACATAATATGGCCAATAATATGAGTTAGATTGATAATAATAAGATTAATAAGTATAGTAATTGTCGTCCTATCGATCATATCCACATAATATGGCCAATAATATGAGTTAGATTGATAATAATAAGAGTAACAAGTATAGTAATTGTCGTTCTATCGACCATATAAGCATAATATGGCTAATAATATGTGTTAGATTTATAATAATAAGAGTAACAAGTATAGTAATTGTCGTTCTATCGACCATATAAGCATAATATGGCTAATAATATGTGTTAGATTGATAATAGTAAGAGTAATAAGTATAGTAATTGTCGTTCAATCGATCATATAAGCATAATGTGGTTAATAATATGAGTTAGATTAATAATAGTAAGAGTAATACGTGTAGTAATTGTCGTCCTATCGATCATATCCACATAGTATGGCCAATAATATGAGTTAGATTGATAATAATAAGAGTAATAAGTATAGTAATTGTCGTCCTATCCATCATATCCACATAATATGGCCAATAATATGAGTTAGATTGATAATAATAAGAGTAATAAGTATAGTAATTGTTGTCCTATCGATCATATCCACATAATATGGCCAATAATATGAGTTGGATTGATAATAATAAGAGTAACAACTATAGTAATTGTCCTTCTATCGATAATATGAGCATAATAGGGCTAATAATATGAGTTAGATTGATAATAATAAGCGTAACAAGTATAGTAATTGTCGTTCAATCGATCCTATAAGCATAGTATGGCTAATAATATGAGTTCGATTGATAATCGCAAGAGTTGTAGGCATAGTGATTGTCGTTCTACCGATCATATCTGCATAATAGGGCCAATAATATGAGTTAGCTTGATAATAATAAGAGTAATGAGTATAGTAATTGTCGTCCTATCGATCAT
Source organism: Megachile rotundata (assembly GCF_050947335.1). Classification (NCBI taxonomy): domain Eukaryota; kingdom Metazoa; phylum Arthropoda; class Insecta; order Hymenoptera; family Megachilidae; genus Megachile; species Megachile rotundata. The sequence goes on from NW_027473805.1 coordinate 63,510, forward strand.
ATCCACATAATAAGGCCAATAATATGAGCTAGATTGATAATAATAAGAGTAATAAGTATAGTAATTGTCGTTCTATCGATCATATAAGCATAATGTGGCTAATAATATGAGTTATATTAATAATAGTAAGAGTAATACGTGTAGTAGTTGTCGTCCTATCGATCATATCCACATAATATGGCCAATAATATGAGCTAGATTGATAATAATAAGAGTAATAAGTATAGTAATTGTCGTTCAATCGATCATATAAGCATAATGTGGCTAATAATATGAGTTAGATTGATAATAATAAGAGTAACAAGTATAGTAATTGCCTTTCTATCGACCATATAAGCATAATATGGCTAATAATATGAGTTAGATTGATAATAATAAGAGTAACAAGTATAGTAATTGTCTTTCTATCGATCATATAAGCATAATATGGCTAATAATATGGGTTAGATTGATAATAATAAGCGTAGCAAGTATAGTAATTGTCGTTCAATCGATCATATCTGCATAATATGTTTAATAATATGCGTTAGATTGATAATAATAAGAGTAATGAGTATAGTAATTGTCGTCCTATCAATCATATCCACATAATATGGCCAATAATATGAGTTAGATTGATAATAATAAGAGTAACAAGTATAGTAATTGTCGTTCTTTCGATAATATAAGCATAATATGGCTAATAATATGTGTTGGAATGATAATAATTGTAGTAACAACTATAGTAATTGTCCTTCTATCGATAATATAAGCATAATATGGCTAATAATATGAGTTAGATTGATAATAATAAGCGTAACAGGTATAGTAATTGTCGTTCAATCGATCATATAAGCATAGTATGGCTAATAATATGAGTTCGATTGATAATCGCAAGAGTAGTAGGCATAGTGATTGTCGTTCTACCGATCATATCTGCATAATATGGTTAATAATATGAGTTAGATTGATAATAATAAGAGTAATAAGTATAGTAATTGTCGTTCTATCGATCATATAAGCATAATATGGCTAATAATATGTGTTAGATTGATAATAGTAGGAGTAATAAGAATAGTAATTGTCGTTCAATCGATCATATTAGCATAATGTGGCTAATAATATGAGTTAGATTAATAATAGTAAGAGTAATACGTATAGTAATTGTCGTCCTATCGATCATATCCACATAATATGGCCAATAATATGAGTTAGATTGATAATAATAAGCGTAACAAGTATAGTAATTGTCGTTCAATCGATCCTATAAGCATAGTATGGCTAATAATATGAGTTCGATTGATAATCGCAAGAGTTGTAGGCATAGTGATTGTCGTCCTATCCATCATATCCACATAATATTGCCAATAATATGAGTTAGATTGATAATAATAGGAGTAGTAAGTATAGTGATTGTCGTCCTATCGATCATATAAGCATAATATGGCTAATAATATGAGTTAGATTGATAATAATAAGAGTAACAAGTATAGTAATTGTCGTTCTATCGATAATATAAGCATAATATGGCTAATAATATGAGTTAGATTGATAATAGTAAGAGTAATAAGTATAGTAATTGTCGTTCTATCGATCATATCTGCATAATATGGTTAATAATATGAGTTAGCTTGATAATAATAAGAGTAATGAGTATAGTAATTGTCGTCCTATCGATCATATCCACATAATAAGGCCAATAATATGAGCTAGATTGATAATAATAAGAGTAATAAGTATAGTAATTGTCGTTCTATCGATCATATAAGCATAATGTGGCTAATAATATGAGTTAGATTAATAATAGTAAGAGTAATACGTGTAGTAATTGTCGTCCTATCGATCATATCCACATAATATGGCCAATAATATGAACTAGATTGATAATAATAAGAGTAATAAGTATAGTAATTGTCGTTCTATCGATAATATAAGCATAATGTGGCTAATAATATGAGTTAGATTGATAATAATAAGAGTAATAAGTATAGTAATTGTCGTTCAATCGATCATATAAGCATAATGTGGCTAATAATATGAGTTAGATTGATAATAATAAGAGTAACAAGTATAGTAATTGCCTTTCTATCGACCATATAAGCATAATATGGCTAATAATATGAGTTAGATTGATAATAATAAGAGTAACAAGTATAGTAATTGTCTTTCTATCGATCATATAAGCATAATATGGCTAATAATATGGGTTAGATTGATAATAATAAGCGTAGCAAGTATAGTAATTGTCGTTCAATCGATCATATCTGCATAATATGTTTAATAATATGCGTTAGATTGATAATAATAAGAGTAATGAGTATAGTAATTGTCGTCCTATCAATCATATCCACATAATATGGCCAATAATATGAGTTAGATTGATAATAATAAGAGTAACAAGTATAGTAATTGTCGTTCTTTCGATAATATAAGCATAATATGGCTAATAATATGTGTTGGAATGATAATAATTGTAGTAACAACTATAGTAATTGTCCTTCTATCGATAATATAAGCATAATATGGCTAATAATATGAGTTAGATTGATAATAATAAGCGTAATAAGTATAGTAATTGTCGTTCTATCGATCATATAAGCATAATATGGCTAATAATATGTGTTAGATTGATAATAGTAGGAGTAATAAGAATAGTAATTGTCGTTCAATCGATCATATAAGCATAATGTGGCTAATAATATGAGTTAGATTAGTCATAGTAAGAGTAATACGTATAGTAATTGCGTCCTATCGATCATATCCACATAATATGGCCAATAATATGAGTTAGATTGATAATAATAAGAGTAATAAGTATAGTAATTGTCGTCCTATCGATCATATCCACATAATATGGCCAATAATATGAGTTAGATTGATAATAATAAGAGTAACAAGTATAGTAGTTGTCGTTCTATCGACCATATAAGCATAATATGGCTAATAATATGTGTTAGATTTGTAATAATAAGAGTAACAAGTATAGTAATTGTCGTTCTATCGACCATATAAGCATAATATGGCTAATAATATGTGTTAGATTGATAATAGTAAGAGTAATAAGTATAGCAATTGTCGTTCAATCGATCATATAAGCATAATGTGGCTAATAATATGAGTTAGATTAATAATAGTAAGAGTAATACGTATAGTAATTGTCGTCCTATCCATCATATCCACATAATATGGCCAATAATATGAGTTAGATTGATAATAATAAGAGTAGTAAGTATAGTGATTGTCGTCCTATCGATCATATAAGCATAATATGGCTAATAATATGAGTTAGATTGATAATAGTAAGAGTAATAAGTATAGTAATTGTCGTTCTATCGATCATATAAGAATAGTATGGCTAATAATATGAGTTCGATTGATAATCGCAAGAGTAGTAGGCATAGTGATTGTCGTTCTACCGATCATATCTGCATAATATGGTTAATAATATGAGTTAGATTGATAATAATAAGAGTAATAAGTATAGTAATTGTCGTTCTATCGATCATATTAGCATAATGTGGCTAATAATATGAGTTAGATTAATAATAGTAAGAGTAATACGTATAGTAATTGTCGTCCTATCGATCATATCCACATAATATGGCCAATAATATGAGTTAGATTGATGATAATAAGAGTAATAAGTATAGTAATTGTCGTTCTATCGATCATATAAGCATAAAATGGCTAATAATATATGTTAGATTGATAATAGTAAGAGTTATAAGTATAGTAATTATCGTCCTATCGATCATATCCACATAATATGGCCAATAATATGAGTCAGATTGATAATAATAAGAGTAATAAGTATTGTAATTGTCGTTCTATCGATCATATCTGCATAATATGGCCAATAATATGAGTGAGATTGATAATAATAAGAGTAATAAGTATAGTAATTGTCGTCCTATCGATCATATCCACATAATATGGCCAATAATATGAGTTAGATTGATAATAATAAGAGTAACAAGTATAGTAATTGTCGTTCTATCGATAATATAAGCATAATATGGCTAATAATATGAGTTAGATTGATAATAGTAAGAGTAATAAGTATAGTAATTGTCGTTCTATCGATCATATCTGCATAATATGGTTAATAATATGAGTTAGCTTGATAATAATAAGAGTAATGAGTATAGTAATTGTCGTCCTATCGATCATATCCACATAATAAGGCCAATAATATGAGCTAGATTGATAATAATAAGAGTAATAAGTATAGTAATTGTCGTCCTATCGATCATATAAGCATAATGTGGCTAATAATATGAGTTAGATTAATAATAGTAAGGGTAATACGTGTAGTAATTGTCGTCCTATCGATCATATCCACATAATATGGCCAATAATATGAGTTAGATTGATAATAATAAGAGTAATAAGTATAGTAATTGTCGTCCTATCGATCATATCCACATAATATGGCCAATAATATGAGTTAGATTGATAATAATAAGAGTAACAAGTATAGTAATTGTCGTTCTATCGATAATATAAGCATAATATGGCTAATAATATGAATTAGATTGATAATAATAAGAGTAACAAGTATAGTAATTGTCGTTCTATCGACCATATAAGCATAATATGGCTAATAATATGTGTTAGATTTATAATAATAAGAGTAACAAGTATAGTAATTGTCGTTCTATCGACCAGATAAGCATAATATGGCTAATAATATGTGTTAGATTGATAATAGTAAGAGTAATAAGTATAGTAATTGTCGTTCAATCGATCATATAAGCATAATGTGGCTAATAATATGAGTTAGATTAATAATAGTAAGAGTAATACGTGTAGTAATTGTCGTCCTATCGATCATATCCACATAATATGGCCAATAATATGAGTTAGATTGATAATAATAAGAGTAATAAGTATAGTAATTGTCGTCCTATCCATCATATCCACATAATATGGCCAATAATATGAGTTAGATTGATAATAATAAGAGTAATAAGTATAGTAATTGTCGTCCTATCGATCATATCCACATAATATGGCCAATAATATGAGTTGGATTGATAATAATAAGAGTAACAAGTATAGTAATTGTCTTTCTATCGATCATATAAGCATAATATGGCTAATAATATGAGTTAGATTGATAATAATAAGAGTAACAACTATAGTAATTGTCCTTCTATCGATAATATAAGCATAATAGGGCTAATAATATGAGTTAGATTGATAATAATAAGCGTAACAAGTATAGTAATTGTCGTTCAATCGATCCTATAAGCATAGTATGGCTAATAATATGAGTTCGATTGATAATCGCAAGAGTTGTAGGCATAAGTGATTGTCGTTCTACCGATCATATCTGCATAATATGGCCAATAATATGAGTTAGATTGATAATAATAAGAGTAATGAGTATAGTAATTGTCGTTCTATCGACCATATAAGCATAATATGGCTAATAATATGAGTTAGATTGATAATAATAAGAGTAACAAGTATAGTAATTGCCTTTCCATCGATCATATAAGCATAATATGGCTAATAATATGTGTTAGATTTATAATAATAAGAGTAACAAGTATAGTAATTGTCGTTCTATCGACCATATAAGCATATATGGCTAATAATATGTGTTAGATTGATAATAGTAAGAGTAATAAGTATAGTAATTGTCGTTCAATCGATCATATAAGCATAATGTGGCTAATAATATGAGTTAGATTAATAATAGTAAGAGTAATACGAGTAGTAATTGTCGTCCTATCGATCATATCCACATAATATGGCCAATAATATGAGTTAGATTGATAATAATAAGAGTAATAAGTATAGTAATTGTCGTTCAATCGATCATATAAGCATAATGTGGCTAATAATATGAGTTAGATTAATAATAGTAAGAGTAATACGTATAGTAATTGTCGTCCTATCCATCATATCCACATAATATGGCCAATAATATGAGTTAGATTGACAATAATAAGAGTAGTAAATATAGTGATTGTCGTCCTATCGATCATATAAGCATAATATGGCTAATAATATGAGTTAGATTGATAATAATAAGAGTAACAAGTATAGTAATTGTCGTTCTATCGATAATATAAGCATAATATGGCTAATAATATGAGTTTAGATTGATAATAGTAAGAGTAATAAGTATAGTAATTGTCGTTCTATCGATCATATCTGCATAATATGGTTAATAATATGAGTTAGCTTGATAATATAAGAGTAATGAGTATAGTAATTGTCGTCCTATCGATCATATCCACATAATAAGGCCAATAATATGAGCTAGATTGATAATAATAAGAGTAATAAGTATAGTAATTGTCGTTCTATCGATCATATAAGCATAATGTGGCTAATAATATGAGTTAGATTAATAATAGTAAGAGTAATACGAGTAGTAATTGTCGTCCTATCGATCATATCCACATAATATGGCCAATAATATGAGTTAGATTGATAATAATAAGAGTAATAAGTATAGTAATTGTCGTTCTATCGATAATATAAGCATAATGTGGCTAATAATATGAGTTAGATTGATAATAATAAGAGTAATAAGTATAGTAATTGTCGTTCAATCGATCATATAAGCATAATGTGGCTAATAATATGAGTTAGATTGATAATAATAAGAGTAACAAGTATAGTAATTGCCTTTCTATCGACCATATAAGCATAATATGGCTAATAATATGAGTTAGATTGATAATAATAAGAGTAACAAGTATAGTAATTGTCTTTCTATCGATCATATAAGCATAATATGGCTAATAATATGGGTTAGATTGATAATAATAAGCGTAGCAAGTATAGTAATTGTCGTTCAATCGATCATATCTGCATAATATGTTTAATAATATGAGTTAGATTGATAATAATAAGAGTAATGAGTATAGTAATTGTCGTCCTATCGATCATATCCACATAATATGGCCAATAATATGAGTTAGATTGATAATAATAAGAGTAACAAGTATAGTAATTGTCGTTCTTTCGATAATATAAGCATAATATGGCTAATAATATGTGTTGGAATGATAATAATTGGAGTAACAACTATAGTAATTGTCCTTCTATCGATAATATAAGCATAATATGGCTAATAATATGAGTTAGATTGATAATAATAAGCGTAACAGGTATAGTAATTGTCGTTCAATCGATCATATAAGCATAGTATGGCTAATAATATGAGTTCGATTGATAATCGCAAGAGTAGTATGCATAGTGATTGTCGTTCTACCGATCATATCTGCATAATATGGTTAATAATATGAGTTAGATTGATAATAATAAGAGTAATAAGTATAGTAATTGTCGTCCTATCCATCATATCCACATAATATGGCCAATAATATGAGTTAGATTGATAATAATAAGAGTAATAAGTATAGTAATTGTCGTCCTATCCATCATATCCACATAATATGGCCAATAATATGAGTTAGATTGATAATAATAAGAGTAATAAGTATAGTAATTGTCGTCCTATCGATCATATCCACATAATATGGCCAATAATATGAGTTGGATTGATAATAATAAGAGTAACAAGTATAGTAATTGTCTTTCTATCGATCATATAAGCATAATATGGCTAATAATATGAGTTAGATTGATAATAATAAGAGTAACAACTATAGTAATTGTCCTTCTATCGATAATATAAGCATAATAGGGCTAATAATATGAGTTAGATTGATAATAATAAGCGTAATAAGTATAGTAATTGTCGTTCAATCGATCCTATAAGCATAGTATGGCTAATAATATGAGTTCGATTGATAATCGCAAGAGTTGTAGGCATAGTGATTGTCGTTCTACCGATCATATCTGCATAATATGGCCAATAATATGAGTTAGATTGATAATAATAAGAGTAATGAGTATAGTAATTGTCGTTCTATCGACCATATAAGCATAATATGGCTAATAATATGAGTTAGATTGATAATAATAAGAGTAACAAGTATAGTAATTGCCTTTCCATCGATCATATAAGCATAATATGGCTAATAATATGTGTTAGATTTATAATAATAAGAGTAACAAGTATAGTAATTGTCGTTCTATCGACCATATAAGCATAATATGGCTAATAATATGTGTTAGATTGATAATAGTAAGAGTAATAAGTATAGTAATTGTCGTTCAATCGATCATATAAGCATAATGTGGCTAATAATATGAGTTAGATTAATAATAGTAAGAGTAATACGAGTAGTAATTGTCGTCCTATCGATCATATCCACATAATATGGCCAATAATATGAGTTAGATTGATAATAATAAGAGTAATAAGTATAGTAATTGTCGTTCAATCGATCATATAAGCATAATGTGGCTAATAATATGAGTTAGATTAATAATAGTAAGAGTAATACGTATAGTAATTGTCGTCCTATCCATCATATCCACATAATATGGCCAATAATATGAGTTAGATTGACAATAATAAGAGTAGTAAATATAGTGATTGTCGTCCTATCGATCATATAAGCATAATATGGCTAATAATATGAGTTAGATTGATAATAATAAGAGTAACAAGTATAGTAATTGTCGTTCTATCGATAATATAAGCATAATATGGCTAATAATATGAGTTAGATTGATAATAGTAAGAGTAATAAGTATAGTAATTGTCGTTCTATCGATCATATCTGCATAATATGGTTAATAATATGAGTTAGCTTGATAATAATAAGAGTAATGAGTATAGTAATTGTCGTCCTATCGATCATATCCACATAATAAGGCCAATAATATGAGCTAGATTGATAATAATAAGAGTAATAAGTATAGTAATTGTCGTTCTATCGATCATATAAGCATAATGTGGCTAATAATATGAGTTAGATTAATAATAGTAAGAGTAATACGAGTAGTAATTGTCGTCCTATCGATCATATCCACATAATATGGCCAATAATATGAGTTAGATTGATAATAATAAGAGTAATAAGTATAGTAATTGTCGTCCTATCGATAATATAAGCATAATGTGGCTAATAATATGAGTTAGATTGATAATAATAAGAGTAATAAGTATAGTAATTGTCGTTCAATCGATCATATAAGCATAATGTGGCTAATAATATGAGTTAGATTGATAATAATAAGAGTAACAAGTATAGTAATTGCCTTTCTATCGACCATATAAGCATAATATGGCTAATAATATGAGTTAGATTGATAATAATAAGAGTAACAAGTATAGTAATTGTCTTTCTATCGATCATATAAGCATAATATGGCTAATAATATGGGTTAGATTGATAATAATAAGCGTAGCAAGTATAGTAATTGTCGTTCAATCGATCATATCTGCATAATATGTTTAATAATATGATATAGATTGATAATAATAAGAGTAATGAGTATAGTAATTGTCGTCCTATCGATCATATCCACATAATATGGCCAATAATATGAGTTAGATTGATAATAATAAGAGTAACAAGTATAGTAATTGTCGTTCTTTCGATAATATAAGCATAATATGGCTAATAATATGTGTTGGAATGATAATAATTGGAGTAACAACTATAGTAATTGTCCTTCTATCGATAATATAAGCATAATATGGCTAATAATATGAGTTAGATTGATAATAATAAGCGTAACAGGTATAGTAATTGTCGTTCAATCGATCATATAAGCATAGTATGGCTAATAATATGAGTTCGATTGATAATCGCAAGAGTAGTATGCATAGTGATTGTCGTTCTACCGATCATATCTGCATAATATGGTTAATAATATGAGTTAGATTGATAATAATAAGAGTAATAAGTATAGTAATTGTCGTCCTATCCATCATATCCCACATAATATGGCCAATAATATGAGTTAGATTGATAATAATAAGAGTAATAAGTATAGTAATTGTCGTCCTATCCATCATATCCACATAATATGGCCAATAATATGAGTTAGATTGATAATAATAAGAGTAATAAGTATAGTAATTGTCGTCCTATCGATCATATCCACATAATATGGCCTTAATATGAGTTGGATTGATAATAATAAGAGTAACAAGTATAGTAATTGTCTTTCTATCGATCATATAAGCATAATATGGCTAATAATATGAGTTAGATTGATAATAATAAGAGTAACAACTATAGTAATTGTCCTTCTATCGATAATATAAGCATAATAGGGCTAATAATATGAGTTAGATTGATAATAATAAGCGTAACAAGTATAGTAATTGTCGTTCAATCGATCCTATAAGCATAGTATGGCTAATAATATGAGTTCGATTGATAATCGCAAGAGTTGTAGGCATAGTGATTGTCGTTCTACCGATCATATCTGCATAATATGGCCAATAATATGAGTTAGATTGATAATAATAAGAGTAATGAGTATAGTAATTGTCGTTCTATCGACCATATAAGCATAATATGGCTAATAATATGAGTTAGATTGATAATAATAAGAGTAACAAGTATAGTAATTGCCTTTCCATCGATCATATAAGCATAATATGGCTAATAATATGTGTTAGATTTATAATAATAAGAGTAACAAGTATAGTAATTGTCGTTCTATCGACCATATAAGCATAATATGGCTAATAATATGTGTTAGATTGATAATAGTAAGAGTAATAAGTATAGTAATTGTCGTTCAATCGATCATATAAGCATAATGTGGCTAATAATATGAGTTAGATTAATAATAGTAAGAGTAATACGTATAGTAATTGTCGTCCTATCCATCATATCCACATAATATGGCCAATAATATGAGTTAGATTGACAATAATAAGAGTAGTAAGTATAGTGATTGTCGTCCTATCGATCATATAAGCATAATATGGCTAATAATATGAGTTAGATTGATAATAATAAGAGTAACAAGTATAGTAATTGTCGTCCTATCCATCATATCCACATAATATGGCCAATAATATGAGTTAGATTGATAATAATAAGAGTAATAAGTATAGTAATTGTCGTCCTATCCATCATATCCACATAATATGGCCAATAATATGAGTTAGATTGATAATAATAAGAGTAATAAGTATAGTAATTGTCGTCCTATCGATCATATCCACATAATATGGCCTTAATATGAGTTGGATTGATAATAATAAGAGTAACAATTATAGTAATTGTCTTTCTATCGATCATATAAGCATAATATGGCTAATAATATGAGTTAGATTGATAATAATAAGAGTAACAACTATAGTAATTGTCCTTCTATCGATAATATAAGCATAATAGGGCTAATAATATGAGTTAGATTGATAATAATAAGCGTAACAAGTATAGTAATTGTCGTTCAATCGATCCTATAAGCATAGTATGGCTAATAATATGAGTTCGATTGATAATCGCAAGAGTTGTAGGCATAGTGATTGTCGTTCTACCGATCATATCTGCATAATATGGCCAATAATATGAGTTAGATTGATAATAATAAGAGTAATGAGTATAGTAATTGTCGTTCTATCGACCATATAAGCATAATATGGCTAATAATATGAGTTAGATTGATAATAATAAGAGTAACAAGTATAGTAATTGCCTTTCCATCGATCATATAAGCATAATATGGCTAATAATATGTGTTAGATTTATAATAATAAGAGTAACAAGTATAGTAATTGTCGTTCTATCGACCATATAAGCATAATATGGCTAATAATATGTGTTAGATTGATAATAGTAAGAGTAATAAGTATAGTAATTGTCGTTCAATCGATCATATAAGCATAATGTGGCTAATAATATGAGTTAGATTAATAATAGTAAGAGTAATACGTATAGTAATTGTCGTCCTATCCATCATATCCACATAATATGGCCAATAATATGAGTTAGATTGACAATAATAAGAGTAGTAAGTATAGTGATTGTCGTCCTATCGATCATATAAGCATAATATGGCTAATAATATGAGTTAGATTGATAATAATAAGAGTAACAAGTATAGTAATTGTCGTTCTATCGATAATATAAGCATAATATGGCTAATAATATGAGTTAGATTGATAATAGTAAGAGTAATAAGTATAGTAATTGTCGTTCTATCGATCATATCTGCATAATATGGTTAATAATATGAGTTAGCTTGATAATAATAAGAGTAATGAGTATACTAATTGTCGTCCTATCGATCATATCCACATAATAAGGCCAATAATATGAGCTAGATTGATAATAATAAGAGTAATAAGTATAGTAATTGTCGTTCTATCGATCATATAAGCATAATGTGGCTAATAATATGAGTTAGATTAATAATAGTAAGAGTGATACGAGTAGTAATTGTCGTCCTATCGATCATATCCACATAATATGGCCAATAATATGAGTTAGATTGATAATAATAAGAGTAATAAGTATAGTAATTGTCGTTCTATCGATAATATAAGCATAATGTGGCTAATAATATGAGTTAGATTGATAATAATAAGAGTAATAAGTATAGTAATTGTCGTTCAATCGATCATATAAGCATAATGTGGCTAATAATATGAGTTAGATTGATAATAATAAGAGTAACAACTATAGTAATTGTCCTTCTATCGATAATATAAGCATAATAGGGCTAATAATATGAGTTAGATTGATAATAATAAGCGTAACAAGTATAGTAATTGTCGTTCAATCGATCCTATAAGCATAGTATGGCTAATAATATGAGTTCGATTGATAATCGCAAGAGTTGTAGGCATAGTGATTGTCGTTCTACCGATCATATCTGCATAATATGGCCAATAATATGAGTTAGATTGATAATAATAAGAGTAATGAGTATAGTAATTGTCGTTCTATCGACCATATAAGCATAATATGGCTAATAATATGAGTTAGATTGATAATAATAAGAGTAACAAGTATAGTAATTGCCTTTCCATCGATCATATAAGCATAATATGGCTAATAATATGTGTTAGATTTATAATAATAAGAGTAACAAGTATAGTAATTGTCGTTCTATCGACCATATAAGCATAATATGGCTAATAATATGTGTTAGATTGATAATAGTAAGAGTAATAAGTATAGTAATTGTCGTTCAATCGATCATATAAGCATAATGTGGCTAATAATATGAGTTAGATTAATAATAGTAAGAGTAATACGTATAGTAATTGTCGTCCTATCCATCATATCCACATAATATGGCCAATAATATGAGTTAGATTGACAATAATAAGAGTAGTAAGTATAGTGATTGTCGTCCTATCGATCATATAAGCATAATATGGCTAATAATATGAGTTGGATTGATAATAATAAGAGTAACAAGTATAGTAATTGTCGTTCTATCGATAATATAAGCATAATATGGCTAATAATATGAGTTAGATTGATAATAGTAAGAGTAATAAGTATAGTAATTGTCGTTCTATCGATCATATCTGCATAATATGGTTAATAATATGAGTTAGCTTGATAATAATAAGAGTAACAAGTATAGTAATTGTCGTTCTATCGATAATATAAGCATAATATGGCTAATAATATGAGTTAGATTGATAATAGTAAGAGTAATAAGTATAGTAATTGTCGTTCTATCGATCATATCTGCATAATATGGTTAATAATATGAGTTAGCTTGATAATAATAAGAGTAATGAGTATAGTAATTGTCGTCCTATCGATCATATCCACATAATAAGGCCAATAATATGAGCTAGATTGATAATAATAAGAGTAATAAGTATAGTAATTGTCGTTCTATCGATCATATAAGCATAATGTGGCTAATAATATGAGTTAGATTAATAATAGTAAGAGTAATACGAGTAGTAATTGTCGTCCTATCGATCATATCCACATAATATGGCCAATAATATGAGTTAGATTGATAATAATAAGAGTAATAAGTATAGTAATTGTCGTTCTATCGATAATATAAGCATAATGTGGCTAATAATATGAGTTAGATTGATAATAATAAGAGTAATAAGTATAGTAATTGTCGTTCAATCGATCATATAAGCATAATGTGGCTAATAATATGAGTTAGATTGATAATAATAAGAGTAACAAGTATAGTAATTGCCTTTCTATCGACCATATAAGCATAATATGGCTAATAATATGAGTTAGATTGATAATAATAAGAGTAACAAGTATAGTAATTGTCTTTCTATCGATCATATAAGCATAATATGGCTAATAATATGGGTTAGATTGATAATAATAAGCGTAGCAAGTATAGTAATTGTCGTTCAATCGATCATATCTGCATAATATGTTTAATAATATGAGTTAGATTGATAATAATAAGAGTAATGAGTATAGTAATTGTCGTCCTATCAATCATATCCACATAATATGGCCAATAATATGAGTTAGATTGATAATAATAAGAGTAACAAGTATAGTAATTGTCGTTCTTTCGATAATATAAGCATAATATGGCTAATAATATGTGTTGGAATGATAATAATTGGAGTAACAACTATAGTAATTGTCCTTCTATCGATAATATAAGCATAATATGGCTAATAATATGAGTTAGATTGATAATAATAAGCGTAACAGGTATAGTAATTGTCGTTCAATCGATCATATAAGCATAGTATGGCTAATAATATGAGTTCGATTGATAATCGCAAGAGTAGTAGGCATAGTGATTGTCGTTCTACCGATCATATCTGCATAATATGGTTAATAATATGAGTTAGATTGATAATAATAAGAGTAATAAGTATAGTAATTGTCGTTCTATCGATCATATAAGCATAATATGGCTAATAATATGTGTTAGATTGATAATAGTAGGAGTAATAAGAATAGTAATTGTCGTTCAATCGATCATATTAGCATAATGTGGCTAATAATATGAGTTAGATTAATAATAGTAAGAGTAATACGTATAGTAATTGTCGTCCTATCGATCATATCCACATAATATGGCCAATAATATGAGTTAGATTGATAATAATAAGCGTAACAAGTATAGTAATTGTCGTTCAATCGATCCTATAAGCATAGTATGGCTAATAATATGAGTTCGATTGATAATCGCAAGAGTTGTAGGCATAGTGATAGTCGTCCTATCCATCATATCCACATAATATTGCCAATAATATGAGTTAGATTGATAATAATAAGAGTAGTAAGTATAGTGATTGTCGTCCTATCGATCATATAAGCATAATATGGCTAATAATATGAGTTAGATTGATAATAATAAGAGTAACAAGTATAGTAATTGTCGTTCTATCGATAATATAAGCATAATATGGCTAATAATATGAGTTAGATTGATAATAGTAAGAGTAATAAGTATAGTAATTGTCGTTCTATCGACCATATAAGCATAATATGGCTAATAATATGAGTTAGATTGATAATAATAAGAGTAACAAGTATAGTAATTGCCTTTCCATCGATCATATAAGCATAATATGGCTAATAATATGTGTTAGATTTATAATAATAAGAGTAACAAGTATAGTAATTGTCGTTCTATCGACCATATAAGCATAATATGGCTAATAATATGTGTTAGATTGATAATAGTAAGAGTAATAAGTATAGTAATTGTCGTTCAATCGATCATATAAGCATAATGTGGCTAATAATATGAGTTAGATTAATAATAGTAAGAGTAATACGTATAGTAATTGTCGTCCTATCCATCATATCCACATAATATGGCCAATAATATGAGTTAGATTGACAATAATAAGAGTAGTAAGTATAGTGATTGTCGTCCTATCGATCATATAAGCATAATATGGCTAATAATATGAGTTAGATTGATAATAATAAGAGTAACAAGTATAGTAATTGTCGTTCTATCGATAATATAAGCATAATATGGCTAATAATATGAGTTAGATTGATAATAGTAAGAGTAATAAGTATAGTAATTGTCGTTCTATCGATCATATCTGCATAATATGGTTAATAATATGAGTTAGCTTGATAATAATAAGAGTAATGAGTATACTAATTGTCGTCCTATCGATCATATCCACATAATAAGGCCAATAATATGAGCTAGATTGATAATAATAAGAGTAATAAGTATAGTAATTGTCGTTCTATCGATCATATAAGCATAATGTGGCTAATAATATGAGTTAGATTAATAATAGTAAGAGTGATACGAGTAGTAATTGTCGTCCTATCGATCATATCCACATAATATGGCCAATAATATGAGTTAGATTGATAATAATAAGAGTAATAAGTATAGTAATTGTCGTTCTATCGATAATATAAGCATAATGTGGCTAATAATATGAGTTAGATTGATAATAATAAGAGTAATAAGTATAGTAATTGTCGTTCAATCGATCATATAAGCATAATGTGGCTAATAATATGAGTTAGATTGATAATAATAAGAGTAACAACTATAGTAATTGTCCTTCTATCGATAATATAAGCATAATAGGGCTAATAATATGAGTTAGATTGATAATAATAAGCGTAACAAGTATAGTAATTGTCGTTCAATCGATCCTATAAGCATAGTATGGCTAATAATATGAGTTCGATTGATAATCGCAAGAGTTGTAGGCATAGTGATTGTCGTTCTACCGATCATATCTGCATAATATGGCCAATAATATGAGTTAGATTGATAATAATAAGAGTAATGAGTATAGTAATTGTCGTTCTATCGACCATATAAGCATAATATGGCTAATAATATGAGTTAGATTGATAATAATAAGAGTAACAAGTATAGTAATTGCCTTTCCATCGATCATATAAGCATAATATGGCTAATAATATGTGTTAGATTTATAATAATAAGAGTAACAAGTATAGTAATTGTCGTTCTATCGACCATATAAGCATAATATGGCTAATAATATGTGTTAGATTGATAATAGTAAGAGTAATAAGTATAGTAATTGTCGTTCAATCGATCATATAAGCATAATGTGGCTAATAATATGAGTTAGATTAATAATAGTAAGAGTAATACGTATAGTAATTGTCGTCCTATCCATCATATCCACATAATATGGCCAATAATATGAGTTAGATTGACAATAATAAGAGTAGTAAGTATAGTGATTGTCGTCCTATCGATCATATAAGCATAATATGGCTAATAATATGAGTTGGATTGATAATAATAAGAGTAACAAGTATAGTAATTGTCGTTCTATCGATAATATAAGCATAATATGGCTAATAATATGAGTTAGATTGATAATAGTAAGAGTAATAAGTATAGTAATTGTCGTTCTATCGATCATATCTGCATAATATGGTTAATAATATGAGTTAGCTTGATAATAATAAGAGTAACAAGTATAGTAATTGTCGTTCTATCGATAATATAAGCATAATATGGCTAATAATATGAGTTAGATTGATAATAGTAAGAGTAATAAGTATAGTAATTGTCGTTCTATCGATCATATCTGCATAATATGGTTAATAATATGAGTTAGCTTGATAATAATAAGAGTAATGAGTATAGTAATTGTCGTCCTATCGATCATATCCACATAATAAGGCCAATAATATGAGCTAGATTGATAATAATAAGAGTAATAAGTATAGTAATTGTCGTTCTATCGATCATATAAGCATAATGTGGCTAATAATATGAGTTAGATTAATAATAGTAAGAGTAATACGAGTAGTAATTGTCGTCCTATCGATCATATCCACATAATATGGCCAATAATATGAGTTAGATTGATAATAATAAGAGTAATAAGTATAGTAATTGTCGTTCTATCGATAATATAAGCATAATGTGGCTAATAATATGAGTTAGATTGATAATAATAAGAGTAATAAGTATAGTAATTGTCGTTCAATCGATCATATAAGCATAATGTGGCTAATAATATGAGTTAGATTGATAATAATAAGAGTAACAAGTATAGTAATTGTCGTTCTATCGATAATATAAGCATAATATGGCTAATAATATGAGTTAGATTGATAATAGTAAGAGTAATAAGTATAGTAATTGTCGTTCTATCGATCATATCTGCATAATATGGTTAATAATATGAGTTAGCTTGATAATAATAAGAGTAATGAGTATACTAATTGTCGTCCTATCGATCATATCCACATAATAAGGCCAATAATATGAGCTAGATTGATAATAATAAGAGTAACAAGTATAGTAATTGCCTTTCCATCGATCATATAAGCATAATATGGCTAATAATATGTGTTAGATTTATAATAATAAGAGTAACAAGTATAGTAATTGTCGTTCTATCGACCATATAAGCATAATATGGCTAATAATATGTGTTAGATTGATAATAGTAAGAGTAATAAGTATAGTAATTGTCGTTCAATCGATCATATAAGCATAATGTGGCTAATAATATGAGTTAGATTAATAATAGTAAGAGTAATACGTATAGTAATTGTCGTCCTATCCATCATATCCACATAATATGGCCAATAATATGAGTTAGATTGACAATAATAAGAGTAGTAAGTATAGTGATTGTCGTCCTATCGATCATATAAGCATAATATGGCTAATAATATGAGTTAGATTGATAATAATAAGAGTAACAAGTATAGTAATTGTCGTTCTATCGATAATATAAGCATAATATGGCTAATAATATGAGTTAGATTGATAATAGTAAGAGTAATAAGTATAGTAATTGTCGTTCTATCGATCATATCTGCATAATATGGTTAATAATATGAGTTAGCTTGATAATAATAAGAGTAATGAGTATACTAATTGTCGTCCTATCGATCATATCCACATAATAAGGCCAATAATATGAGCTAGATTGATAATAATAAGAGTAATAAGTATAGTAATTGTCGTTCTATCGATCATATAAGCATAATGTGGCTAATAATATGAGTTAGATTAATAATAGTAAGAGTGATACGAGTAGTAATTGTCGTCCTATCGATCATATCCACATAATATGGCCAATAATATGAGTTAGATTGATAATAATAAGAGTAATAAGTATAGTAATTGTCGTTCTATCGATAATATAAGCATAATGTGGCTAATAATATGAGTTAGATTGATAATAATAAGAGTAATAAGTATAGTAATTGTCGTTCAATCGATCATATAAGCATAATGTGGCTAATAATATGAGTTAGATTGATAATAATAAGAGTAACAACTATAGTAATTGTCCTTCTATCGATAATATAAGCATAATAGGGCTAATAATATGAGTTAGATTGATAATAATAAGCGTAACAAGTATAGTAATTGTCGTTCAATCGATCCTATAAGCATAGTATGGCTAATAATATGAGTTCGATTGATAATCGCAAGAGTTGTAGGCATAGTGATTGTCGTTCTACCGATCATATCTGCATAATATGGCCAATAATATGAGTTAGATTGATAATAATAAGAGTAATGAGTATAGTAATTGTCGTTCTATCGACCATATAAGCATAATATGGCTAATAATATGAGTTAGATTGATAATAATAAGAGTAACAAGTATAGTAATTGCCTTTCCATCGATCATATAAGCATAATATGGCTAATAATATGTGTTAGATTTATAATAATAAGAGTAACAAGTATAGTAATTGTCGTTCTATCGACCATATAAGCATAATATGGCTAATAATATGTGTTAGATTGATAATAGTAAGAGTAATAAGTATAGTAATTGTCGTTCAATCGATCATATAAGCATAATGTGGCTAATAATATGAGTTAGATTAATAATAGTAAGAGTAATACGTATAGTAATTGTCGTCCTATCCATCATATCCACATAATATGGCCAATAATATGAGTTAGATTGACAATAATAAGAGTAGTAAGTATAGTGATTGTCGTCCTATCGATCATATAAGCATAATATGGCTAATAATATGAGTTGGATTGATAATAATAAGAGTAACAAGTATAGTAATTGTCGTTCTATCGATAATATAAGCATAATATGGCTAATAATATGAGTTAGATTGATAATAGTAAGAGTAATAAGTATAGTAATTGTCGTTCTATCGATCATATCTGCATAATATGGTTAATAATATGAGTTAGCTTGATAATAATAAGAGTAACAAGTATAGTAATTGTCGTTCTATCGATAATATAAGCATAATATGGCTAATAATATGAGTTAGATTGATAATAGTAAGAGTAATAAGTATAGTAATTGTCGTTCTATCGATCATATCTGCATAATATGGTTAATAATATGAGTTAGCTTGATAATAATAAGAGTAATGAGTATAGTAATTGTCGTCCTATCGATCATATCCACATAATAAGGCCAATAATATGAGCTAGATTGATAATAATAAGAGTAATAAGTATAGTAATTGTCGTTCTATCGATCATATAAGCATAATGTGGCTAATAATATGAGTTAGATTAATAATAGTAAGAGTAATACGAGTAGTAATTGTCGTCCTATCGATCATATCCACATAATATGGCCAATAATATGAGTTAGATTGATAATAATAAGAGTAATAAGTATAGTAATTGTCGTTCTATCGATAATATAAGCATAATGTGGCTAATAATATGAGTTAGATTGATAATAATAAGAGTAATAAGTATAGTAATT
>NW_027473805.1:84091-144444 GCF_050947335.1 Megachile rotundata
CGATCATATAGGCATAATATGGCTTATAATATGAGTTAGATTTATAATAATAAGAGTAGTGAGTATAGTAATTGTCGTTCTATCGATCATATAAGCATAATATGGCTAATAATGTGAGTTAGATTGATAATAATAAGAGTAATGAGTATAGTAATTGTCGTTCTATCGATCATATAGGCATAATATGGCTAATAATATGAGTTAGATTGATAACAATAAGAGTAATAAGTATAGTAAATGTCGTGCTATCGATCATATCTGCATAATATGGCTAATAATATGAGTTAGATTGATAATAGTGAGTGTAATAAGTATAGTAATTGACCTCCTATCGATCATATTAGCATAATATGGTTAATAATATGAGTTAGATTGATAATAGTAAGAGTAATGTGTATAGTAATTGTCGTTCTATCGATCATATAAGCATAATATGGCTAATAATATGAGTTAGATTGATAATAATAAGAGTAATAAGTATAGTAATTGTCGTTCTATCGATCATATGAGTATATTATGGCTAATAATATGAGTTAGATTGATAATAATAAGAGTAATAAGTATAGTAATTGTCGTTCTATATATCATATAAGCATAATATGGCTAATAATATGAGTTAGATTGATAATAATAAGAGTAATAAGTATAGTAATTGTCGTTCTACAGATCATATAAGCATAATATGGCTAATAATATGAGTTAGATTGATAATACTAAGAGTAGTGAGTTAGTAATTCTCGTTCTATCGATCATATAGGCATAATATGGCTAATAATATGAGTTAGATTGATAATAATAAGAATAATGAGTATAGTAATTGTCGTTCTATCGATCATATAAGCATAATATGGCTAATAATGTGAGTTAGATTGATAATACTAAGAGTAATGAGTATAGTAATTCTCGTTCTATCGATCATATAAGCATAATATGGCTAATAATGTGAGTTAGATTGATAATACTAAGAGTAATGAGTATAGTAATTCTCGTTCTATCGATCATATAAGCATAATATGGCTAATAATATGAGTTAGATTGATAATACTAAGAGTAATAAGTATAGTAATTGTCGTTCTATCGATCATATAGGCATAATATGGCTAATAATATGAGTTAGATTGATAATAATAAGAGTAATAAGTATAGTAATTGTCGTTCTATCGATCATATAAGCATAATATGGCTAATAATATGAGTTAGATTGATAATAATAAGAGTAATAAGTATAGTAATTGTCGTTCTATAGATCATATAAGCATAATATGGCTAATAATATGAGTTAGATTGATAATACTAAGAGTAGTGAGTTAGTAATTCTCGTTCTATCGATCATATAGGCATAATATGGCTTATAATATGAGTTAGATTTATAATAATAAGAGTAGTGAGTATAGTAATTGTCGTTCTATCGATCATATAAGCATAATATGGCTAATAATGTGAGTTAGATTGATAATAATAAGAGTAATAAGTATAGTAATTGTCGTTCTATCGATCATTTAAGCATAATATGGCTAATAATATGAGTTAGATTGATAATAATAAGAGTAATAAGTATAGTAATTGTCGTTCTATCGATCACATCTGCATAATATGGCTAATAATATGAGTTAGATTTATAATAATAAGAGTAGTGAGTATAGTAATTGTCGTTCTATCGATCATATAAGCATAATATGGCTAATAATGTGAGTTAGATTTATAATAATAAGAGTAGTGAGTATAGTAATTGTCGTTCTATCGATCATATAAGCATAATATGGCTAATAATATGAGTTAGATTGATAATAATAAGAGTAATAAGTATAGTAATTGTCGTTCTATAGATCATATAAGCATAATATGGCTAATAATATGAGTTAGATTGATAATACTAAGAGTAGTGAGTTAGTAATTCTCGTTCTATCGATCATATAAGCATAATATGGCTAATAATATGAGTTAGATTGATAATACTAAGAGTAATAAGTATAGTAATTGTCGTTCTATCGATCATATAGGCATAATATGGCTAATAATATGAGTTAGATTGATAATAATAAGAGTAATAAGTATAGTAATTGTCGTTCTATCGATCATATAAGCATAATATGGCTAATAATATGAGTTAGATTGATAATAATAAGAGTAATAAGTATAGTAATTGTCGTTCTATAGATCATATAAGCATAATATGGCTAATAATATGAGTTAGATTGATAATACTAAGAGTAGTGAGTTAGTAATTCTCGTTCTATCGATCATATAGGCATAATATGGCTAATAATATGAGTTAGATTGATAATAATAAGAATAATGAGTATAGTAATTGTCGTTCTATCGATCATATAAGCATAATATGGCTAATAATGTGAGTTAGATTGATAATACTAAGAGTAGTGAGTATAGTAATTGTCGTTCTATCGATCATATAAGCATAATATGGCTAATAATGTGAGTTAGATTGATAATAATAAGAGTAATGAGTATAGTAATTGTCGTTCTATCGATCATATAGGCATAATATGGCTAATAATATGAGTTAGATTGATAACAATAAGAGTAATAAGTATAGTAAATGTCGTGCTATCGATCATATCTGCATAATATGGCTAATAATATGAGTTAGATTGATAACAATAAGAGTAATAAGTATAGTAAATGTCGTGCTATCGATCATATCTGCATAATATGGTTAATAATATGAGTTAGATTGATAATAGTGAGTGTAATAAGTATAGTAATTGACCTCCTATCGATCATATTAGCATAATATGGTTAATAATATGAGTTAGATTGATAATAGTAAGAGTAATGTGTATAGTAATTGTCGTTCTATCGATCATATAAGCATAATATGGCTAATAATATGAGTTAGATTGATAATAATAAGAGTAATAAGTATAGTAATTGTCGTTCTATCGATCATATAAGTATATTATGGCTAATAATATGAGTTAGATTGATAATAATAAGAGTAATAAGTATAGTAATTGTCGTTCTATAGATCATATAAGCATAATATGGCTAATAATATGAGTTAGATTGATAATACTAAGAGTAGTGAGTTAGTAATTCTCGTTCTATCGATCATATAGGCATAATATGGCTTATAATATGAGTTAGATTTATAATAATAAGAGTAGTGAGTATAGTAATTGTCGTTCTATCGATCATATAAGCATAATATGGCTAATAATGTGAGTTAGATTGATAATAATAAGAGTAATAAGTTTAGTAATTGTCGTTCTATCGATCATTTAAGCATAATATGGCTAATAATATGAGTTAGATTGATAATAATAAGAGTAATAAGTATAGTAATTGTCGTTCTATCGATCACATCTGCATAATATGGCTAATAATATGAGTTAGATTTATAATAATAAGAGTAGTGAGTATAGTAATTGTCGTTCTATCGATCATATAAGCATAATATGGCTAATAATGTGAGTTAGATTTATAATAATAAGAGTAGTGAGTATAGTAATTGTCGTTCTATCGATCATATAAGCATAATATGGCTAATAATATGAGTTAGATTGATAATAATAAGAGTAATAAGTATAGTAATTGTCGTTCTATAGATCATATAAGCATAATATGGCTAATAATATGAGTTAGATTGATAATACTAAGAGTAGTGAGTTAGTAATTCTCGTTCTATCGATCATATAAGCATAATATGGCTAATAATATGAGTTAGATTGATAATACTAAGAGTAATAAGTATAGTAATTGTCGTTCTATCGATCATATAGGCATAATATGGCTAATAATATGAGTTAGATTGATAATAATAAGAGTAATAAGTATAGTAATTGTCGTTCTATCGATCATATAAGCATAATATGGCTAATAATATGAGTTAGATTGATAATAATAAGAGTAATAAGTATAGTAATTGTCGTTCTATAGATCATATAAGCATAATATGGCTAATAATATGAGTTAGATTGATAATACTAAGAGTAGTGAGTTAGTAATTCTCGTTCTATCGATCATATAGGCATAATATGGCTAATAATATGAGTTAGATTGATAATAATAAGAATAATGAGTATAGTAATTGTCGTTCTATCGATCATATAAGCATAATATGGCTAATAATGTGAGTTAGATTGATAATACTAAGAGTAATGAGTATAGTAATTCTCGTTCTATCGATCATATAAGCATAATATGGCTAATAATATGAGTTAGATTGATAATACTAAGAGTAATAAGTATAGTAATTGTCGTTCTATCGATCATATAGGCATAATATGGCTAATAATATGAGTTAGATTGATAATAATAAGAGTAATAAGTATAGTAATTGTCGTTCTATCGATCATATAAGCATAATATGGCTAATAATATGAGTTAGATTGATAATAATAAGAGTAATAAGTATAGTAATTGTCGTTCTATAGATCATATAAGCATAATATGGCTAATAATATGAGTTAGATTGATAATACTAAGAGTAGTGAGTTAGTAATTCTCGTTCTATCGATCATATAGGCATAATATGGCTAATAATATGAGTTAGATTGATAATAATAAGAATAATGAGTATAGTAATTGTCGTTCTATCGATCATATAGGCATAATATGGCTAATAATATGAGTTAGATTGATAATAATAAGAGTAATAAGTATAGTAATTGTCGTTCTATCGATCATATAAGCATAATATGGCTAATAATATGAGTTAGATTGATAATAATAAGAGTAATAAGTATAATAATTGTCGTTCTATAGATCATATAAGCATAATACGGCTAATAATATGAGTTAGATTGATAATACTAAGAGTAGTGAGTTAGTAATTCTCGTTCTATCTATCATATAGGCATAATATGGCTTATAATATGAGTTAGATTTATAATAATAAGAGTAGTGAGAATAGTAATTGTCGTTCTATCGATCATATAAGCATAATATGGCTAATAATGTGAGTTAGATTGATAATAATAAGAGTAATAAGTATAGTAATTGTCGTTCTATCGATCATTTAAGCATAATATGGCTAATAATATGAGTTAGATTGATAATAATAAGAGTAATAAGTATAGTAATTGTCGTTCTATCGATCATATAGGCATAATATGGCTAATAATATGAGTTAGATTGATAATAATAAGAGTAATAAGTATAGTAATTGTCGTTCTATCGATCACATCTGCATAATATGGCTAATAATATGAGTTAGATTGATAATACTAAGAGTAGTGAGTTAGTAATTCTCGTTCTATCGATCATATAAGCATAATATGGCTAATAATATGAGTTAGATTGATAATACTAAGAGTAATAAGTATAGTAATTGTCGTTCTATCGATCATATAAGCATAATATGGCTAATAATATGAGTTAGATTGATAATAATAAGTGTAATAAGTATAGTAATTGTCGTTCTATAGATCATATAAGCATAATATGGCTAATAATATGAGTTAGATTGATAATACTAACAGTAGTGAGTTAGTAATTCTCGTTCTATCGATCATATAGGCATAATATGGCTAATAATATGAGTTAGATTGATAATAATAAGAATAATGAGTATAGTAATTGTCGTTCTATCGATCATATAAGCATAATATGGCTAATAATGTGAGTTAGATTGATAATAATAAGAGTAATAAGTATAGTAATTGTCGTTCTATCGATCATTTAAGCATAATATGGCTAATAATATGAGTTAGATTGATAATAATAAGAGTAATAAGTATAGTAATTGTCGTTCTATCGATCACATCTGCATAATATGGCTAATAATATGAGTTAGATTGATAATAATAAGAGTAATAAGTATAATAATTGTCGTTCTATAGATCATATAAGCATAATACGGCTAATAATATGAGTTAGATTGATAATACTAAGAGTAGTGAGTTAGTAATTCTCGTTCTATCTATCATATAGGCATAATATGGCTTATAATATGAGTTAGATTTATAATAATAAGAGTAGTGAGAATAGTAATTGTCGTTCTATCGATCATATAAGCATAATATGGCTAATAATGTGAGTTAGATTGATAATAATAAGAGTAATAAGTATAGTAATTGTCGTTCTATCGATCATTTAAGCATAATATGGCTAATAATATGAGTTAGATTGATAATAATAAGAGTAATAAGTATAGTAATTGTCGTTCTATCGATCATATAGGCATAATATGGCTAATAATATGAGTTAGATTGATAATAATAAGAGTAATAAGTATAGTAATTGTCGTTCTATCGATCACATCTGCATAATATGGCTAATAATATGAGTTAGATTGATAATACTAAGAGTAGTGAGTTAGTAATTCTCGTTCTATCGATCATATAAGCATAATATGGCTAATAATATGAGTTAGATTGATAATACTAAGAGTAATAAGTATAGTAATTGTCGTTCTATCGATCATATAAGCATAATATGGCTAATAATATGAGTTAGATTGATAATAATAAGAGTAATAAGTATAGTAATTGTCGTTCTATAGATCATATAAGCATAATATGGCTAATAATATGAGTTAGATTGATAATACTAAGAGTAGTGAGTTAGTAATTCTCGTTCTATCGATCATATAGGCATAATATGGCTAATAATATGAGTTAGATTGATAATAATAAGAATAATGAGTATAGTAATTGTCGTTCTATCGATCATATAAGCATAATATGGCTAATAATGTGAGTTAGATTGATAATAATAAGAGTAATAAGTATAGTAATTGTCGTTCTATCGATCATTTAAGCATAATATGGCTAATAATATGAGTTAGATTGATAATAATAAGAGTAATAAGTATAGTAATTGTCGTTCTATCGATCACATCTGCATAATATGGCTAATAATATGAGTTAGATTTATAATAATAAGAGTAGTGAGTATAGTAATTGTCGTTCTATCGATCATATAAGCATAATATGGCTAATAATGTGAGTTAGATTTATAATAATAAGAGTAGTGAGTATAGTAATTGTCGTTCTATCGATCATATAAGCATAATATGGCTAATAATATGAGTTAGATTGATAATAATAAGAGTAATAAGTATAGTAATTGTCGTTCTATAGATCATATAAGCATAATATGGCTAATAATATGAGTTAGATTGATAATACTAAGAGTAGTGAGTTAGTAATTCTCGTTCTATCGATCATATAAGCATAATATGGCTAATAATATGAGTTAGATTGATAATACTAAGAGTAATAAGTATAGTAATTGTCGTTCTATCGATCATATAGGCATAATATGGCTAATAATATGAGTTAGATTGATAATAATAAGAGTAATAAGTATAGTAATTGTCGTTCTATCGATCATATAAGCATAATATGGCTAATAATATGAGTTAGATTGATAATAATAAGAGTAATAAGTATAGTAATTGTCGTTCTATAGATCATATAAGCATAATATGGCTAATAATATGAGTTAGATTGATAATACTAAGAGTAGTGAGTTAGTAATTCTCGTTCTATCGATCATATAGGCATAATATGGCTAATAATATGAGTTAGATTGATAATAATAAGAATAATGAGTATAGTAATTGTCGTTCTATCGATCATATAAGCATAATATGGCTAATAATGTGAGCTAGATTGATAATACTAAGAGTAATGAGTATAGTAATTCTCGTTCTATCGATCATATAAGCATAATATGGCTAATAATATGAGTTAGATTGATAATACTAAGAGTAATAAGTATAGTAATTGTCGTTCTATCGATCATATAGGCATAATATGGCTAATAATATGAGTTAGATTGATAACAATAAGAGTAATAAGTATAGTAAATGTCGTGCTATCGATCATATCTGCATAATATGGTTAATAATATGAGTTAGATTGATAATAGTGAGTGTAATAAGTATAGTAATTGACCTCCTATCGATCATATTAGCATAATATGGTTAATAATATGAGTTAGATTGATAATAGTAAGAGTAATGTGTATAGTAATTGTCGTTCTATCGATCATATAAGCATAATATGGCTAATAATATGAGTTAGATTGATAATAATAAGAGTAATAAGTATAGTAATTGTCGTTCTATCGATCACATCTGCATAATATGGCTAATAATATGAGCTAGATTGATAATAGTAAGTGTAATAAGTATACTAATTGTCGTTCTGTCGATCATATAAGCATAATATGGCTTATAATATGAGTTAGATTTATAATAATAAGAGTAGTGAGTATAGTAATTGTCGTTCTATAGATCATATAAGCATAATATGGCTAATAATATGAGTTAGATTGATAATACTAAGAGTAGTGAGTTAGTAATTCTCGTTCTATCGATCATATAGGCATAATATGGCTAATAATATGAGTTAGATTGATAATAATAAGAATAATGAGTATAGTAATTGTCGTTCTATCGATCATATAAGCATAATATGGCTAATAATGTGAGTTAGATTGATAATACTAAGAGTAATGAGTATAGTAATTCTCGTTCTATCGATCATATAAGCATAATATGGCTAATAATATGAGTTAGATTGATAATACTAAGAGTAATAAGTATAGTAATTGTCGTTCTATCGATCATATAGGCATAATATGGCTAATAATATGAGTTAGATTGATAATAATAAGAGTAATAAGTATAGTAATTGTCGTTCTATCGATCATATAAGCATAATATGGCTAATAATATGAGTTAGATTGATAATAATAAGAGTAATAAGTATAGTAATTGTCGTTCTATAGATCATATAAGCATAATATGGCTAATAATATGAGTTAGATTGATAATACTAAGAGTAGTGAGTTAGTAATTCTCGTTCTATCGATCATATAGGCATAATATGGCTTATAATATGAGTTAGATTTATAATAATAAGAGTAGTGAGTATAGTAATTGTCGTTCTATCGATAATATAAGCATAATATGGCTAATAATGTGAGTTAGATTGATAATAATAAGAGTAATACGTATAGTAATTGTCGTTCTATCGATCATTTAAGCATAATATGGCTAATAATATGAGTTAGATTGATAATAATAAGAGTAATAAGTATAGTAATTGTCGTTCTATCGATCACATCTGCATAATATGGCTAATAATATGAGTTAGATTTATAATAATAAGAGTAGTGAGTATAGTAATTGTCGTTCTATCGATCATATAAGCATAATATGGCTAATAATGTGAGTTACATTTATGATAATAAGAGTAGTGAGTATAGTAATTGTCGTTCTATCGATCATATAAGCATAATATGGCTAATAATATGAGTTAGATTGATAATAATAAGAGTAATAAGTATAGTAATTGTCGTTCTATAGATCATATAAGCATAATATGGCTAATAATATGAGTTAGATTGATAATACTAAGAGTAGTGAGTTAGTAATTCTCGTTCTATCGATCATATAAGCATAATATGGCTAATAATATGAGTTAGATTGATAATACTAAGAGTAATAAGTATAGTAATTGTCGTTCTATCGATCATATAGGCATAATATGGCTAATAATATGAGTTAGATTGATAATAATAAGAGTAATAAGTATAGTAATTGTCGTTCTATCGATCATATAAGCATAATATGGCTAATAATATGAGTTAGATTGATAATAATAAGAGTAATAAGTATAGTAATTGTCGTTCTATAGATCATATAAGCATAATATGGCTAATAACTTGAGTTAGATTGATAATACTAAGAGTAGTGAGTTAGTAATTCTCGTTCTATCGATCATATAGGCATAATATGGCTAATAATATGAGTTAGATTGATAATAATAAGAATAATGAGTATAGTAATTGTCGTTCTATCGAACATATAAGCATAATATGGCTAATAATGTGAGTTAGATTGATAATACTAAGAGTAATGAGTATAGTAATTCTCGTTCTATCGATCATATAAGCATAATATGGCTAATAATATGAGTTAGATTGATAATACTAAGAGTAGTGAGTTAGTAATTCTCGTTCTATCGATCATATAAGCATAATATGGCTAATAATATGAGTTAGATTGATAATACTAAGAGTAATAAGTATAGTAATTGTCGTTCTATCGATCATATAGGCATAATATGGCTAATAATATGAGTTAGATTGATAATAATAAGAGTAATAAGTATAGTAATTGTCGTTCTATCGATCATATAAGTATAATATGGCTAATAATATGAGTTAGATTGATAATAATAAGAGTAATAAGTATAGTAATTGTCGTTCTATAGATCATATAAGCATAATATGGCTAATAATATGAGTTAGATTGATAATACTAAGAGTAGTGAGTTAGTAATTCTCGTTCTATCGATCATATAGGCATAATATGGCTTATAATATGAGTTAGATTTATAATAATAAGAGTAGTGAGTATAGTAATTGTCGTTCTATCGATCATATAAGCATAATATGGCTAATAATGTGAGTTAGATTGATAATAATAAGAGTAATAAGTATAGTAATTGTCGTTCTATCGATCATTTAAGCATAATATGGCTAATAATATGAGTTAGATTGATAATAATAAGAGTAATAAGTATAGTAATTGTCGTTCTATCGATCATTTAAGCATAATATGGCTAATAATATGAGTTAGATTGATAATAATAAGAGTAATAAGTATAGTAATTGTCGTTCTATCGATCACATCTGCATAATATGGCTAATAATATGAGTTAGATTTATAATAATAAGAGTAGTGAGTATAGTAATTGTCGTTCTATCGATCATATAAGCATAATATGGCTAATAATATGAGTTAGATTGATAATAATAAGAGTAATAAGTATAGTAATTGTCGTTCTATAGATCATATAAGCATAATATGGCTAATAATATGAGTTAGATTGATAATACTAAGAGTAGTGAGTTAGTAATTCTCGTTCTATCGATCATATAAGCATAATATGGCTAATAATATGAGTTAGATTGATAATACTAAGAGTAATAAGTATAGTAATTGTCGTTCTATCGATCATATAGGCATAATATGGCTAATAATATGAGTTAGATTGATAATAATAAGAGTAATAAGTATAGTAATTGTCGTTCTATCGATCATATAAGCATAATATGGCTAATAATATGAGTTAGATTGATAATAATAAGAGTAATAAGTATAGTAATTGTCGTTCTATAGATCATATAAGCATAATATGGCTAATAATATGAGTTAGATTGATAATACTAAGAGTAGTGAGTTAGTAATTCTCGTTCTATCGATCATATAGGCATAATATGGCTAATAATATGAGTTAGATTGATAATAATAAGAATAATGAGTATAGTAATTGTCGTTCTATCGATCATATAAGCATAATATGGCTAATAATGTGAGTTAGATTGATAATAATAAGAGTAATAAGTATAGTAATTGTCGTTCTATCGATCATTTAAGCATAATATGGCTAATAATATGAGTTAGATTGATAATAATAAGAGTAATAAGTATAGTAATTGTCGTTCTATCGATCACATCTGCATAATATGGCTAATAATATGAGTTAGATTTATAATAATAAGAGTAGTGAGTATAGTAATTGTCGTTCTATCGATCATATAAGCATAATATGGCTAATAATGTGAGTTAGATTTATAATAATAAGAGTAGTGAGTATAGTAATTGTCGTTCTATCGATCATATAAGCATAATATGGCTAATAATATGAGTTAGATTGATAATAATAAGAGTAATAAGTATAGTAATTGTCGTTCTATAGATCATATAAGCATAATATGGCTAATAATATGAGTTAGATTGATAATACTAAGAGTAGTGAGTTAGTAATTCTCGTTCTATCGATCATATAAGCATAATATGGCTAATAATATGAGTTAGATTGATAATACTAAGAGTAATAAGTATAGTAATTGTCGTTCTATCGATCATATAGGCATAATATGGCTAATAATATGAGTTAGATTGATAATAATAAGAGTAATAAGTATAGTAATTGTCGTTCTATCGATCATATAAGCATAATATGGCTAATAATATGAGTTAGATTGATAATAATAAGAGTAATAAGTATAGTAATTGTCGTTCTATAGATCATATAAGCATAATATGGCTAATAATATGAGTTAGATTGATAATACTAAGAGTAGTGAGTTAGTAATTCTCGTTCTATCGATCATATAGGCATAATATGGCTAATAATATGAGTTAGATTGATAATAATAAGAATAATGAGTATAGTAATTGTCGTTCTATCGATCATATAAGCATAATATGGCTAATAATGTGAGTTAGATTGATAATACTAAGAGTAATGAGTATAGTAATTCTCGTTCTATCGATCATATAAGCATAATATGGCTAATAATATGAGTTAGATTGATAATACTAAGAGTAATAAGTATAGTAATTGTCGTTCTATCGATCACATCTGCATAATATGGCTAATAATATGAGTTAGATTTATAATAATAAGAGTAGTGAGAATAGTAATTGTCGTTCTATCGATCATATAAGCATAGTATGGCTAATAATATGAGTTAGATTGATAATAATAAGAGTAATGAGTATAGTAATTGTCGTTCTATCGATCATATAGGCATAATATGGCTAATAATATGAGTTAGATTGATAACGATAAGAGTAATAAGTATAGTAAATGTCGTG
Source organism: Megachile rotundata (assembly GCF_050947335.1). NCBI lineage: Eukaryota > Metazoa > Arthropoda > Insecta > Hymenoptera > Megachilidae > Megachile > Megachile rotundata. The sequence goes on from NW_027473805.1 coordinate 96,678, forward strand.
CTATCGATCATATCTGCATAATATGGCTAATAATATGAGTTAGATTGATAACAATAAGAGTAATAAGTATAGTAAATGTCGTGCTATCGATCATATCTGCATAATATGGTTAATAATATGAGTTAGATTGATAATAGTGAGTGTAATAAGTATAGTAATTGACCTTCTATCGATCATATTAGCATAATATGGTTAATAATATGAGTTAGATTGATAATAGTAAGAGTAGTGTGTATAGTAATTGTCGTTCTATCGATCATATAAGCATAATATGGCTAATAATATGAGTTAGATTGATAATAATAAGAGTAATAAGTATAGTAATTGTCGTTCTATCGATCACATCTGCATAATATGGCTAATAATATGAGTTAGATTGATAATAGTAAGTGTAATAAGTATAGTAATTGTCGTTCTGTCGATCATATAAGCATAATATGGCTTATAATATGAGTTAGATTTATAATAATAAGAGTAGTGAGTATAGTAATTGTCGTTCTATCGATCATATAAGCATAATATGGCTAATAATGTGAGTTAGATTGATAATAATAAGAGTAATAAGTATAGTAATTGTAGTTCTATCGATCATATCTGCATAATATGGTTAATAATATGAGTTAGATTGATAACAATAAGAGTAATAAGTATAGTAATTGTCGTTCTATAGATCATATAAGCATAATATGGCTAATAATATGAGTTAGATTGATAATACTAAGAGTAGTGAGTTAGTAATTCTCGTTCTATCGATCATATAGGCATAATATGGCTAATAATATGAGTTAGATTGATAATAATAAGAATAATGAGTATAGTAATTGTCGTTCTATCGATCATATAAGCATAATATGGCTAATAATGTGAGTTAGATTGATAATACTAAGAGTTATGAGTATAGTAATTCTGGTTCTATCGATCATATAAGCATAATATGGCTAATAATATGAGTTAGATTGATAATACTAAGAGTAATAAGTATAGTAATTGTCGTTCTATCGATCATATAGGCATAATATGGCTAATAATATGAGTTAGATTGATAATAATAAGAGTAATAAGTATAGTAATTGTCGTTCTATCGATCATATAAGCATAATATGGCTAATAATATGAGTTAGATTGATAATAATAAGAGTAATAAGTATAGTAATTGTCGTTCTATAGATCATATAAGCATAATATGGCTAATAATATGAGTTAGATTGATAATACTAAGAGTAGTGAGTTAGTAATTCTCGTTCTATCGATCATATAGGCATAATATGGCTTATAATATGAGTTAGATTTATAATAATAAGAGTAGTGAGTATAGTAATTGTCGTTCTATCGATAATATAAGCATAATATGGCTAATAATGTGAGTTAGATTGATAATAATAAGAGTAATAAGTATAGTAATTGTCGTTCTATCGATCATTTAAGCATAATATGGCTAATAATATGAGTTAGATTGATAATAATAAGAGTAATAAGTATAGTAATTGTCGTTCTATCGATCACATCTGCATAATATGGCTAATAATATGAGTTAGATTTATAATAATAAGAGTAGTGAGTATAGTAATTGTCGTTCTATCGATCATATAAGCATAATATGGCTAATAATGTGAGTTAGATTTATAATAATAAGAGTAGTGAGTATAGTAATTGTCGTTCTATCTATCATATAGGCATAATATGGCTTATAATATGAGTTAGATTTATAATAATAAGAGTAGTGAGTATAGTAATTGTCGTTCTATCGATCATATAAGCATAATATGGCTAATAATGTGAGTTAGATTGATAATAATAAGAGTAATAAGTATAGTAATTGTCGTTCTATCGATCATTTAAGCATAATATGGCTAATAATATGAGTTAGATTGATAATAATAAGAGTAATAAGTATAGCAATTGTCGTTCTATAGATCATATAAGCATAATATGGCTAATAATATGAGTTAGATTTATAATACTAAGAGTAGTGAGTTAGTTATTCTCGTTCTATCGATCATATAGGCATAATATGGCTAATAATATGAGTTAGATTGATAGTAATAAGAATAATGAGTATAGTAATTGTAGTTCTATCGATCATATCTGCATAATATGGTTAGTAATATGAGTTAGATTCATAATAATAAGAGTAATAAGTATAGTAATTGTAGTTCTATCGATCATATCTGCATAATATGGTTAATAAAATGAGTTAGATTCATAATAATAAGAGTAATAAGTATAGTAATTGTCGTTCTATCGATCATTTAAGCATAATATGGCTAATAATATGAGTCAGATTGATAATAATAAGAGTAATGAGTATAGTAATTGTCGTTCTTTCGATCATATAAGCATAATATGGCTAATAATATGAGTTAGATTGATAATAATAAGAGTAATAAGTATAGTAAATGTCGTGCTATCGATCATATCTGCATAATATGGTTAATAATATGAGTTAGATTGATAATAATAAGAATAATGAGTATAGTAATTGTAGTTCTATCGATCATATAAGCATAATATGGCTAATAATGTGAGTTAGATTGATAATAATAAGAGTAATAAGTATAGTAATTGTCGTTCTATCGATCATTTAAGCATAATATGGCTAATAATATGAGTTAGATTGATAATAATAAGAGTAATAAGTATAGTAATTGTCGTTCTATCGATCATATAAGCATAATATGGCTAATAATATGAGTTAGATTGATAATACTAAGAGTAGTGAGTATAGTAATTCTCGTTCTATCGATCATATAAGCATAATATGACTAATAATATGAGTTAGATTGATAATACTAAGAGTAGTGAGTATAGTAATTCTCGTTCTATCGATCATATAAGCATAATATGGCTAATAATATGAGTTAGATTGATAATACTAAGAGTAATAAGTATAGTAATTGTCGTTCTATCGATCATATAAGCATAATATGGCTAATAATATGAGTTAGATTGATAATAATAAGAGTAATAAGTATAGTAATTGTCGTTCTATCGATGATTTAAGCATAATATGGCTAATAATATGAGTTAGATTGATAATAATAAGAGTAATAAGTATAGTAATTGTCGTTCTATCGATTATATAAGCATAATATGGCTAATAATATGAGTTAGATTGATAATAATAAGAATAATGAGTATAGTAATTGTAGTTCTATCGATCATATCTGCATAATATTGTTAATAATATGAGTTAGATTCATAATAATAAGAGTAATAAGTATAGTAATTGTCGTTCTATAGATCATATAAGCATAATATGGCTAATAATATGAGTTAGATTGATAATACTAAGAGTAGTGAGTTAGTAATTCTCGTTCTATCGATCATATAGGCATAATATGGCTAATAATATGAGTTAGATTGATAATAATAAGAATAATGAGTATAGTAATTGTCGTTCTATCGATCATATAAGCATAATATGGCTAATAATGTGAGTTAGATTGATAATAATAAGAGTAATAAGTATAGTAATTGTCGTTCTATCGATCATTTAAGCATAATATGGCTAATAATATGAGTTAGATTGATAATAATAAGAGTAATAAGTATAGTAATTGTCGTTCTATCGATCACATCTGCATAATATGGCTAATAATATGAGTTAGATTGATAATAATAAGAGTAATAAGTATAATAATTGTCGTTCTATAGATCATATAAGCATAATACGGCTAATAATATGAGTTAGATTGATAATACTAAGAGTAGTGAGTATAGTAATTCTCGTTCTATCGATCATATAAGCATAATATGACTAATAATATGAGTTAGATTGATAATACTAAGAGTAGTGAGTATAGTAATTCTCGTTCTATCGATCATATAAGCATAATATGGCTAATAATATGAGTTAGATTGATAATACTAAGAGTAATAAGTATAGTAATTGTCGTTCTATCGATCATATAAGCATAATATGGCTAATAATATGAGTTAGATTGATAATAATAAGAGTAATAAGTATAGTAATTGTCGTTCTATCGATGATTTAAGCATAATATGGCTAATAATATGAGTTAGATTGATAATAATAAGAGTAATAAGTATAGTAATTGTCGTTCTATCGATTATATAAGCATAATATGGCTAATAATATGAGTTAGATTGATAATAATAAGAATAATGAGTATAGTAATTGTAGTTCTATCGATCATATCTGCATAATATTGTTAATAATATGAGTTAGATTCATAATAATAAGAGTAATAAGTATAGTAATTGTCGTTCTATAGATCATATAAGCATAATATGGCTAATAATATGAGTTAGATTGATAATACTAAGAGTAGTGAGTTAGTAATTCTCGTTCTATCGATCATATAGGCATAATATGGCTAATAATATGAGTTAGATTGATAATAATAAGAATAATGAGTATAGTAATTGTCGTTCTATCGATCATATAAGCATAATATGGCTAATAATGTGAGTTAGATTGATAATAATAAGAGTAATAAGTATAGTAATTGTCGTTCTATCGATCATTTAAGCATAATATGGCTAATAATATGAGTTAGATTGATAATAATAAGAGTAATAAGTATAGTAATTGTCGTTCTATCGATCACATCTGCATAATATGGCTAATAATATGAGTTAGATTGATAATAATAAGAGTAATAAGTATAATAATTGTCGTTCTATAGATCATATAAGCATAATACGGCTAATAATATGAGTTAGATTGATAATACTAAGAGTAGTGAGTTAGTAATTCTCGTTCTATCTATCATATAGGCATAATATGGCTTATAATATGAGTTAGATTTATAATAATAAGAGTAGTGAGAATAGTAATTGTCGTTCTATCGATCATATAAGCATAATATGGCTAATAATGTGAGTTAGATTGATAATAATAAGAGTAATAAGTATAGTAATTGTCGTTCTATCGATCATTTAAGCATAATATGGCTAATAATATGAGTTAGATTGATAATAATAAGAGTAATAAGTATAGTAATTGTCGTTCTATCGATCATATAGGCATAATATGGCTAATAATATGAGTTAGATTGATAATAATAAGAGTAATAAGTATAGTAATTGTCGTTCTATCGATCACATCTGCATAATATGGCTAATAATATGAGTTAGATTGATAATACTAAGAGTAGTGAGTTAGTAATTCTCGTTCTATCGATCATATAAGCATAATATGGCTAATAATATGAGTTAGATTGATAATACTAAGAGTAATAAGTATAGTAATTGTCGTTCTATCGATCATATAAGCATAATATGGCTAATAATATGAGTTAGATTGATAATAATAAGAGTAATAAGTATAGTAATTGTCGTTCTATAGATCATATAAGCATAATATGGCTAATAATATGAGTTAGATTGATAATACTAAGAGTAGTGAGTTAGTAATTCTCGTTCTATCGATCATATAGGCATAATATGGCTAATAATATGAGTTAGATTGATAATAATAAGAATAATGAGTATAGTAATTGTCGTTCTATCGATCATATAAGCATAATATGGCTAATAATGTGAGTTAGATTGATAATAATAAGAGTAATAAGTATAGTAATTGTCGTTCTATCGATCATTTAAGCATAATATGGCTAATAATATGAGTTAGATTGATAATAATAAGAGTAATAAGTATAGTAATTGTCGTTCTATCGATCACATCTGCATAATATGGCTAATAATATGAGTTAGATTTATAATAATAAGAGTAGTGAGTATAGTAATTGTCGTTCTATCGATCATATAAGCATAATATGGCTAATAATGTGAGTTAGATTTATAATAATAAGAGTAGTGAGTATAGTAATTGTCGTTCTATCGATCATATAAGCATAATATGGCTAATAATATGAGTTAGATTGATAATAATAAGAGTAATAAGTATAGTAATTGTCGTTCTATAGATCATATAAGCATAATATGGCTAATAATATGAGTTAGATTGATAATACTAAGAGTAGTGAGTTAGTAATTCTCGTTCTATCGATCATATAAGCATAATATGGCTAATAATATGAGTTAGATTGATAATACTAAGAGTAATAAGTATAGTAATTGTCGTTCTATCGATCATATAGGCATAATATGGCTAATAATATGAGTTAGATTGATAATAATAAGAGTAATAAGTATAGTAATTGTCGTTCTATCGATCATATAAGCATAATATGGCTAATAATATGAGTTAGATTGATAATAATAAGAGTAATAAGTATAGTAATTGTCGTTCTATAGATCATATAAGCATAATATGGCTAATAATATGAGTTAGATTGATAATACTAAGAGTAGTGAGTTAGTAATTCTCGTTCTATCGATCATATAGGCATAATATGGCTAATAATATGAGTTAGATTGATAATAATAAGAATAATGAGTATAGTAATTGTCGTTCTATCGATCATATAAGCATAATATGGCTAATAATGTGAGTTAGATTGATAATACTAAGAGTAATGAGTATAGTAATTCTCGTTCTATCGATCATATAAGCATAATATGGCTAATAATATGAGTTAGATTGATAATACTAAGAGTAATAAGTATAGTAATTGTCGTTCTATCGATCATATAGGCATAATATGGCTAATAATATGAGTTAGATTGATAACAATAAGAGTAATAAGTATAGTAAATGTCGTGCTATCGATCATATCTGCATAATATGGTTAATAATATGAGTTAGATTGATAATAGTGAGTGTAATAAGTATAGTAATTGACCTCCTATCGATCATATTAGCATAATATGGTTAATAATATGAGTTAGATTGATAATAGTAAGAGTAATGTGTATAGTAATTGTCGTTCTATCGATCATATAAGCATAATATGGCTAATAATATGAGTTAGATTGATAATAATAAGAGTAATAAGTATAGTAATTGTCGTTCTATCGATCACATCTGCATAATATGGCTAATAATATGAGCTAGATTGATAATAGTAAGTGTAATAAGTATACTAATTGTCGTTCTGTCGATCATATAAGCATAATATGGCTTATAATATGAGTTAGATTTATAATAATAAGAGTAGTGAGTATAGTAATTGTCGTTCTATAGATCATATAAGCATAATATGGCTAATAATATGAGTTAGATTGATAATACTAAGAGTAGTGAGTTAGTAATTCTCGTTCTATCGATCATATAGGCATAATATGGCTAATAATATGAGTTAGATTGATAATAATAAGAATAATGAGTATAGTAATTGTCGTTCTATCGATCATATAAGCATAATATGGCTAATAATGTGAGTTAGATTGATAATACTAAGAGTAATGAGTATAGTAATTCTCGTTCTATCGATCATATAAGCATAATATGGCTAATAATATGAGTTAGATTGATAATACTAAGAGTAATAAGTATAGTAATTGTCGTTCTATCGATCATATAGGCATAATATGGCTAATAATATGAGTTAGATTGATAATAATAAGAGTAATAAGTATAGTAATTGTCGTTCTATCGATCATATAAGCATAATATGGCTAATAATATGAGTTAGATTGATAATAATAAGAGTAATAAGTATAGTAATTGTCGTTCTATAGATCATATAAGCATAATATGGCTAATAATATGAGTTAGATTGATAATACTAAGAGTAGTGAGTTAGTAATTCTCGTTCTATCGATCATATAGGCATAATATGGCTTATAATATGAGTTAGATTTATAATAATAAGAGTAGTGAGTATAGTAATTGTCGTTCTATCGATAATATAAGCATAATATGGCTAATAATGTGAGTTAGATTGATAATAATAAGAGTAATAAGTATAGTAATTGTCGTTCTATCGATCATTTAAGCATAATATGGCTAATAATATGAGTTAGATTGATAATAATAAGAGTAATAAGTATAGTAATTGTCGTTCTATCGATCACATCTGCATAATATGGCTAATAATATGAGTTAGATTTATAATAATAAGAGTAGTGAGTATAGTAATTGTCGTTCTATCGATCATATAAGCATAATATGGCTAATAATGTGAGTTACATTTATAATAATAAGAGTAGTGAGTATAGTAATTGTCGTTCTATCGATCATATAAGCATAATATGGCTAATAATATGAGTTAGATTGATAATAATAAGAGTAATAAGTATAGTAATTGTCGTTCTATAGATCATATAAGCATAATATGGCTAATAATATGAGTTAGATTGATAATACTAAGAGTAGTGAGTTAGTAATTCTCGTTCTATCGATCATATAAGCATAATATGGCTAATAATATGAGTTAGATTGATAATACTAAGAGTAATAAGTATAGTAATTGTCGTTCTATCGATCATATAGGCATAATATGGCTAATAATATGAGTTAGATTGATAATAATAAGAGTAATAAGTATAGTAATTGTCGTTCTATCGATCATATAAGCATAATATGGCTAATAATATGAGTTAGATTGATAATAATAAGAGTAATAAGTATAGTAATTGTCGTTCTATAGATCATATAAGCATAATATGGCTAATAACTTGAGTTAGATTGATAATACTAAGAGTAGTGAGTTAGTAATTCTCGTTCTATCGATCATATAGGCATAATATGGCTAATAATATGAGTTAGATTGATAATAATAAGAATAATGAGTATAGTAATTGTCGTTCTATCGAACATATAAGCATAATATGGCTAATAATGTGAGTTAGATTGATAATACTAAGAGTAATGAGTATAGTAATTCTCGTTCTATCGATCATATAAGCATAATATGGCTAATAATATGAGTTAGATTGATAATACTAAGAGTAGTGAGTTAGTAATTCTCGTTCTATCGATCATATAAGCATAATATGGCTAATAATATGAGTTAGATTGATAATACTAAGAGTAATAAGTATAGTAATTGTCGTTCTATCGATCATATAGGCATAATATGGCTAATAATATGAGTTAGATTGATAATAATAAGAGTAATAAGTATAGTAATTGTCGTTCTATCGATCATATAAGTATAATATGGCTAATAATATGAGTTAGATTGATAATAATAAGAGTAATAAGTATAGTAATTGTCGTTCTATAGATCATATAAGCATAATATGGCTAATAATATGAGTTAGATTGATAATACTAAGAGTAGTGAGTTAGTAATTCTCGTTCTATCGATCATATAGGCATAATATGGCTTATAATATGAGTTAGATTTATAATAATAAGAGTAGTGAGTATAGTAATTGTCGTTCTATCGATCATATAAGCATAATATGGCTAATAATGTGAGTTAGATTGATAATAATAAGAGTAATAAGTATAGTAATTGTCGTTCTATCGATCATTTAAGCATAATATGGCTAATAATATGAGTTAGATTGATAATAATAAGAGTAATAAGTATAGTAATTGTCGTTCTATCGATCACATCTGCATAATATGGGTAATAATATGAGTTAGATTTATAATAATAAGAGTAGTGAGTATAGTAATTGTCGTTCTATCGATCATATAAGCATAATATGGCTAATAATGTGAGTTAGATTTATAATAATAAGAGTGGTGAGTATAATAATTGTCGTTCTATCGATCATATAAGCATAATATGGCTAATAATATGAGTTAGATTGATAATAATAAGAGTAATAAGTATAGTAATTGTCGTTCTATAGATCATATAAGCATAATATGGCTAATAATATGAGTTAGATTGATAATACTAAGAGTAGTGAGTTAGTAATTCTCGTTCTATCGATCATATAAGCATAATATGGCTAATAATATGAGTTAGATTGATAATACTAAGAGTAATAAGTATAGTAATTGTCGTTCTATCGATCATATAGGCATAATATGGCTAATAATATGAGTTAGATTGATAATAATAAGAGTAATAAGTATAGTAATTGTCGTTCTATCGATCATATAAGCATAATATGGCTAATAATATGAGTTAGATTGATAATAATAAGAGTAATAAGTATAGTAATTGTCGTTCTATAGATCATATAAGCATAATATGGCTAATAATATGAGTTAGATTGATAATACTAAGAGTAGTGAGTTAGTAATTCTCGTTCTATCGATCATATAGGCATAATATGGCTAATAATATGAGTTAGATTGATAATAATAAGAATAATGAGTATAGTAATTGTCGTTCTATCGATCATATAAGCATAATATGGCTAATAATGTGAGTTAGATTGATAATAATAAGAGTAATAAGTATAGTAATTGTCGTTCTATCGATCATTTAAGCATAATATGGCTAATAATATGAGTTAGATTGATAATAATAAGAGTAATAAGTATAGTAATTGTCGTTCTATCGATCACATCTGCATAATATGGCTAATAATATGAGTTAGATTTATAATAATAAGAGTAGTGAGTATAGTAATTGTCGTTCTATCGATCATATAAGCATAATATGGCTAATAATGTGAGTTAGATTTATAATAATAAGAGTAGTGAGTATAGTAATTGTCGTTCTATCGATCATATAAGCATAATATGGCTAATAATATGAGTTAGATTGATAATAATAAGAGTAATAAGTATAGTAATTGTCGTTCTATAGATCATATAAGCATAATATGGCTAATAATATGAGTTAGATTGATAATACTAAGAGTAGTGAGTTAGTAATTCTCGTTCTATCGATCATATAAGCATAATATGGCTAATAATATGAGTTAGATTGATAATACTAAGAGTAATAAGTATAGTAATTGTCGTTCTATCGATCATATAGGCATAATATGGCTAATAATATGAGTTAGATTGATAATAATAAGAGTAATAAGTATAGTAATTGTCGTTCTATCGATCATATAAGCATAATATGGCTAATAATATGAGTTAGATTGATAATAATAAGAGTAATAAGTATAGTAATTGTCGTTCTATAGATCATATAAGCATAATATGGCTAATAATATGAGTTAGATTGATAATACTAAGAGTAGTGAGTTAGTAATTCTCGTTCTATCGATCATATAGGCATAATATGGCTAATAATATGAGTTAGATTGATAATAATAAGAATAATGAGTATAGTAATTGTCGTTCTATCGATCATATAAGCATAATATGGCTAATAATGTGAGTTAGATTGATAATACTAAGAGTAATGAGTATAGTAATTCTCGTTCTATCGATCATATAAGCATAATATGGCTAATAATATGAGTTAGATTGATAATACTAAGAGTAATAAGTATAGTAATTGTCGTTCTATCGATCACATCTGCATAATATGGCTAATAATATGAGTTAGATTTATAATAATAAGAGTAGTGAGAATAGTAATTGTCGTTCTATCGATCATATAAGCATAGTATGGCTAATAATATGAGTTAGATTGATAATAATAAGAGTAATGAGTATAGTAATTGTCGTTCTATCGATCATATAGGCATAATATGGCTAATAATATGAGTTAGATTGATAACGATAAGAGTAATAAGTATAGTAAATGTCGTGCTATCGATCATATCTGCATAATATGGCTAATAATATGAGTTAGATTGATAACAATAAGAGTAATAAGTATAGTAAATGTCGTGCTATCGATCATATCTGCATAATATGGTTAATAATATGAGTTAGATTGATAATAGTGAGTGTAATAAGTATAGTAATTGACCTCCTATCGATCATATTAGCATAATATGGTTAATAATATGAGTTAGATTGATAATAGTAAGAGTAGTGTGTATAGTAATTGTCGTTCTATCGATCATATAAGCATAATATGGCTAATAATATGAGTTAGATTGATAATAATAAGAGTAATAAGTATAGTAATTGTCGTTCTATCGATCACATCTGCATAATATGGCTAATAATATGAGTTAGATTGATAATAGTAAGTGTAATAAGTATAGTAATTGTCGTTCTGTCGATCATATAAGCATAATATGGCTTATAATATGAGTTAGATTTATAATAATAAGAGTAGTGAGTATAGTAATTGTCGTTCTATCGATCATATAAGCATAATATGGCTAATAATGTGAGTTAGATTGATAATAATAAGAGTAATAAGTATAGTAATTGTAGTTCTATCGATCATATCTGCATAATATGGTTAATAATATGAGTTAGATTGATAACAATAAGAGTAATAAGTATAGTAATTGTCGTTCTATAGATCATATAAGCATAATATGGCTAATAATATGAGTTAGATTGATAATACTAAGAGTAGTGAGTTAGTAATTCTCGTTCTATCGATCATATAGGCATAATATGGCTAATAATATGAGTTAGATTGATAATAATAAGAATAATGAGTATAGTAATTGTCGTTCTATCGATCATATAAGCATAATATGGCTAATAATGTGAGTTAGATTGATAATACTAAGAGTTATGAGTATAGTAATTCTGGTTCTATCGATCATATAAGCATAATATGGCTAATAATATGAGTTAGATTGATAATACTAAGAGTAATAAGTATAGTAATTGTCGTTCTATCGATCATATAGGCATAATATGGCTAATAATATGAGTTAGATTGATAATAATAAGAGTAATAAGTATAGTAATTGTCGTTCTATCGATCATATAAGCATAATATGGCTAATAATATGAGTTAGATTGATAATAATAAGAGTAATAAGTATAGTAATTGTCGTTCTATAGATCATATAAGCATAATATGGCTAATAATATGAGTTAGATTGATAATACTAAGAGTAGTGAGTTAGTAATTCTCGTTCTATCGATCATATAGGCATAATATGGCTTATAATATGAGTTAGATTTATAATAATAAGAGTAGTGAGTATAGTAATTGTCGTTCTATCGATAATATAAGCATAATATGGCTAATAATGTGAGTTAGATTGATAATAATAAGAGTAATAAGTATAGTAATTGTCGTTCTATCGATCATTTAAGCATAATATGGCTAATAATATGAGTTAGATTGATAATAATAAGAGTAATAAGTATAGTAATTGTCGTTCTATCGATCACATCTGCATAATATGGCTAATAATATGAGTTAGATTTATAATAATAAGAGTAGTGAGTATAGTAATTGTCGTTCTATCGATCATATAAGCATAATATGGCTAATAATGTGAGTTAGATTTATAATAATAAGAGTAGTGAGTATAGTAATTGTCGTTCTATCTATCATATAGGCATAATATGGCTTATAATATGAGTTAGATTTATAATAATAAGAGTAGTGAGTATAGTAATTGTCGTTCTATCGATCATATAAGCATAATATGGCTAATAATGTGAGTTAGATTGATAATAATAAGAGTAATAAGTATAGTAATTGTCGTTCTATCGATCATTTAAGCATAATATGGCTAATAATATGAGTTAGATTGATAATAATAAGAGTAATAAGTATAGCAATTGTCGTTCTATAGATCATATAAGCATAATATGGCTAATAATATGAGTTAGATTTATAATACTAAGAGTAGTGAGTTAGTTATTCTCGTTCTATCGATCATATAGGCATAATATGGCTAATAATATGAGTTAGATTGATAGTAATAAGAATAATGAGTATAGTAATTGTAGTTCTATCGATCATATCTGCATAATATGGTTAGTAATATGAGTTAGATTCATAATAATAAGAGTAATAAGTATAGTAATTGTAGTTCTATCGATCATATCTGCATAATATGGTTAATAAAATGAGTTAGATTCATAATAATAAGAGTAATAAGTATAGTAATTGTCGTTCTATCGATCATTTAAGCATAATATGGCTAATAATATGAGTCAGATTGATAATAATAAGAGTAATGAGTATAGTAATTGTCGTTCTTTCGATCATATAAGCATAATATGGCTAATAATATGAGTTAGATTGATAATAATAAGAGTAATAAGTATAGTAAATGTCGTGCTATCGATCATATCTGCATAATATGGTTAATAATATGAGTTAGATTGATAATAATAAGAATAATGAGTATAGTAATTGTAGTTCTATCGATCATATAAGCATAATATGGCTAATAATGTGAGTTAGATTGATAATAATAAGAGTAATAAGTATAGTAATTGTCGTTCTATCGATCATTTAAGCATAATATGGCTAATAATATGAGTTAGATTGATAATACTAAGAGTAATAAGTATAGTAATTGTCGTTCTATCGATCACATCTGCATAATATGGCTAATAATATGAGTTAGATTGATAATACTAAGTGTAATAAGTATAGTAATTGTCGTTCTGTCGATCATATAAGCATAATATGGCTAATAATATGAGTTAGATTTATAATAATAAGAGTAGTGAGTATAGTAATTGTCGTTATATCGATCATATAAGCATAATATGGCTAATAATATGAGTTACATTGATAATACTAAGAGTAGTGAGTATAGTAATTCTCGTCCTATCGATCATATAAGCATAATATGACTGATAATATGAGTTAGATTGATAATAATAAGAGTAATAAGTATAGTAATTGTCGTTCTATCGATCACATCTGCATAATATGGCTAATAATATGAGTTAGATTGATAATAGTAAGTGTAATAAGTATAGTAATTGTCGTTCTGTCGATCATATAAGCATAATATGGCTAATAATATGAGTTAGATTTATAATAATAAGAGTAGTGAGTATAGTAATTGTCGTTCTATCGATCATATAAGCATAATATGGCTAATAATATGAGTTGCATTGACAATACTAAGAGTAGTGAGTATAGTAATTCTCGTTCTATCGATCATTTAAGCATAATATGGCTAATAATATGAGTTAGATTGATAATAATAAGAGTAATAAGTATAGTAATTGTCGTTCTATCGATCATATAAGCATAATATGGCTAATAATATGAGTTAGATTGATAATACTAAGAGTAGTGAGTATAGTAATTCTCGTTCTATCGATCATATAAGCATAATATGACTAATAATATGAGTTAGATTGATAATAATAAGAGTAATAAGTATAGTAATTGTCGTTCTATCGATGATTTAAGCATAATATGGCTAATAATATGAGTTAGATTGATAATAATAAGAGTAATAAGTATAGTAATTGTCGTTCTATCGATTATATAAGCATAATATGGCTAATAATATGAGTTAGATTGATAATAATAAGAATAATGAGTATAGTAATTGTAGTTCTATCGATCATATCTGCATAATATTGTTAATAATATGAGTTAGATTCATAATAATAAGAGTAATAAGTATAGCAATTGTCGTTCTATCGATCACATCTGCATAATATGGCTAATAATATGAGTTAGATTTATAATAATAAGAGTAGTGAGTATAGTAATTCTCGTTCTATCGATCATATAAGCATAATATGGCTAATAATGTGAGTTAGATTGATAATACTAAGAGTAGTGAGTATAGTAATTCTCGTTCTATCGATCATATAAGCATAATATGGCTAATAATATGAGTTAGATTGATAATACTAAGAGTAATAAGTATAGTAATTGTCGTTCTATCGATCATATAGGCATAATATGGCTAATAATATGAATTAGATTGATAATAATAAGAGTAATAAGTATAGTAATTGTCGTTCTATCGATCATATAAGCATAATATGGCTAATAATATGAGTTAGATTGATAATAATAAGAGTAATAAGTATAGTAATTGTCGTTCTATAGATCATATAAGCATAATATGGCTAATAATATGAGTTAGATTGATAATACTAAGAGTAATAAGTATAGTAATTGTCGTTCTATCGATCACATCTGCATAATATGGCTAATAATATGAGTTAGATTGATAATACTAAGTGTAATAAGTATAGTAATTGTCGTTCTGTCGATCATATAAGCATAATATGGCTAATAATATGAGTTAGATTTATAATAATAAGAGTAGTGAGTATAGTAATTGTCGTTATATCGATCATATAAGCATAATATGGCTAATAATATGAGTTACATTGATAATACTAAGAGTAGTGAGTATAGTAATTCTCGTTCTATCGATCATATAAGCATAATAGGACTGATAATATGAGTTAGATTGATAATAATAAGAGTAATAAGTATAGTAATTGTCGTTCTATCGATCATATAAGCATAATATGGCTAATAATATGAGTTAGATTGATAATAATAAGAGTAATAAGTATAGTAATTGTCGTTCTATATATCATATAAGCATAATATGGCTAATAATATGAGTTAGATTTATAATACTAAGAGTAGTGAGTTAGTAATTCTCGTTCTATCGATCATATAGGCATAATATGGCTAATAATATGAGTTAGATTGATAATAATAAGAATAATGAGTATAGTAATTGTAGTTCTATCGATCATATGTGCATAATATGGTTAATAATATGAGTTAGATTCATAATAATAAGAGTAATAAGTATAGTAATTGTAGTTCTATCGATCATATCTGCATAATATGGTTAATAAAATGAGTTAGATTCATAATAATAAGAGTAATAAGTATAGTAATTGTCGTTCTATCGATCATTTAAGCATAATATGGCTAATAATATGAGTTAGATTGATAATAATAAGAGTAATAAGTATAGTAAATGTCGTGCTATCGATCATATCTGCATAATATGGTTAATAATATGAGTTAGATTGATAATAGTGAGTGTAATAAGTATAGTAATTGACCTCCTATCGATCATATTAGCATAATATGGTTAATAATATGAGTTAGATTGATAATAGTAAGAGTAATGTGTATAGTAATTGTCGTTCTATCGATCATATAAGCATAATATGGCTAATAATATGAGTTAGATTGATAATAATAAGAGTAATAAGTATAGTAATTGTCGTTCTATCGATCATATAAGCATAATATGGCTAATAATATGAGTTAGATTGATAATACTAAGAGTAGTGAGTATAGTAATTCTCGTTCTATCGATCATATAAGCATAATATGACTAATAATATGAGTTAGATTGATAATAATAAGAGTAATAAGTATAGTAATTGTCGTTCTATCGATCATATAAGCATAATATGGCTAATAATATGAGTTAGATTGATAATAATAAGAATAATGAGTATAGTAATTGTAGTTCTATCGATCATATCTGCATAATATGGTTAATAATATGAGTTAGATTCATGATAATAAGAGTAATAAGTATAGCAATTGTCGTTCTATCGATCACATCTGCATAATATGGCTAATAATATGAGTTAGATTTATAATAATAAGAGTAGTGAGTATAGTAATTCTCGTTCTATCGATCATATAAGCATAATATGGCTAATAATATGAGTTAGATTTATAATAATAAGAGTAGTGAGTATAGTAATTCTCGTTCTATCGATCATATAAGCATAATATGGCTAATAATGTGAGTTAGATTGATAATACTAAGAGTAGTGAGTATAGTAATTCTCGTTCTATCGATCATATAAGCATAATATGGCTAATAATATGAGTTAGATTGATAATACTAAGAGTAATAAGTATAGTGATTGTCGTTCTATCGATCATATAGGCATAATATGGCTAATAATATGAGTTAGATTGATAATAATAAGAGTAATAAGTATAGTAATTGTCGTTCTATCGATCATATAAGCATAATATGGCTAATAATATGAGTTAGATTGATAATAATAAGAGTAATAAGTATAGTAATTGTCGTTCTATAGATCATATAAGCATAATATGGCTAATAATATGAGTTAGATTGATAATACTAAGAGTAGTGAGTTAGTAGTTCTCGTTCTATCGATCATATAGGCATAATATGGCTAATAATATGAGTTAGATTGATAATAATAAGAGTAATAAGTACAGTAAATGTCGTGCTATCGATCATATCTGCATAATATGGTTAATAATATGAGTTAGATTGATAATAGTGAGTGTAATAAGTATAGTAATTGACCTCCTATCGATCATATTAGCATAATATGGTTAATAATATGAGTTAGATTGATAATAGTAAGAGTAATGTGTATAGTAATTGTCGTTCTATCGATCATATAAGCATAATATGGCTAATAATATGAGTTAGATTGATAATAATAAGAGTAATAAGTATAGTAATTGTCGTTCTATCGATCACATCTGCATAATATGGCTAATAATATGAGTTAGATTGATAATAGTAAGTGTAATAAGTATAGTAATTGTCGTTCTGTCGATCATATAAGCATAATATGGCTAATAGTATGAGTTAGATTTATAATAATAAGAGTAGTGAGTATAGTAATTGTCGTTCTATCGATCATATAAGCATAATATGGCTAATAATATGAGTTGCATTGACAATACTAAGAGTAGTGAGTATAGTAATTCTCGTTCTATCGATCATATAAGCATAATATGACTAATAATATGAGTTAGATTGATAATAATAAGAGTAATAAGTATAGTAATTGTCGTTCTATCGATCATATAAGCATAATATGGCTAATAATATGAGTTAGATTGATAATAATAAGAGTAATAAGTATAGTAATTGTCGTTCTATAGATCATATAAGCATAATATGGCTAATAATATGAGTTAGATTGATAATACTAAGAGTAGTGAGTTAGTAATTCTCGTTCTATCGATCATATAGGCATAATATGGCTAATAATATGAGTTAGATTGATAATAATAAGAATAATGAGTATAGTAATTGTAGTTCTATCGATCATATCTGCATAATATGGTTAATAAAATGAGTTAGATTCATAGTAATAAGAGTAATAAGTATAGTAATTGTCGTTCTATCGATCATTTAAGCATAATATGGCTAATAATATGAGTTAGATTGAGAATAATAAGAGTAGTGAGTTTAGTAATTGTCGTTCTATCGATCATATAAGCATAATATGGCTAATAATATGAGTTAGATTGATAATAATAAGAGTAATAAGTATAGTAATTGTCGTTCTATCGATCACATCTGCATAATATGGCTAATAATATGAGTTAGATTGATAATAGTAAGTGTAATAAGTATAGTAATTGTCGTTCTGTCGATCATATAAGCATAATACGGCTAATAATATGAGTTACATTTATAATAATAAGAGTAGTGAGTATAGTAATTGTCGTTCTATCGATCATTTAAGCATAATATGGCTAATAATATGAGTTAGATTGATAATAATAAGAGTAATAAGTATAGTAATTGTCGTTCTATCGATCATATAAGCATAATATGGCTAATAATATGAGTTAGATTTATAATAATAAGAGTAGTGATTATAGTAATTGTCGTTCTATCGATCATATAAGCATAATATGGCTAATAATATGAGTTAGATTGATAATAATAAGAGTAATAAGTATAGTAATTGTCGTTCTATCGATCATATAAGCATAATATGGCTAATAATATGAGTTAGATTGATAATAATAAGAGTAATAAGTATAGTAATTGTCGTTCTATAGATCATATAAGCATAATATGGCTAATAATATGAGTTAGATTGATAATACTAAGAGTAGTGAGTTAGTAATTCTCGTTCTATCGATCATATAAGCATAATATGACTAATAATATGAGTTAGATTGATAATAATAAGAGTAATAAGTATGGTAATTGTCGTTCTATCGATCATATAAGCATAATATGGCTAATAATATGAGTTAGATTGAGAATAATAAGAGTAGTGAGTTTAGTAATTGTCGTTCTATCGATCATATAAGCATAATATGGCTAATAATATGAGTTAGATTGATAATAATAAGAGTAATAAGTATAGTAATTGTCGTTCTATCGATCACATCTGCATAATATGGCTAATAATATGAGTTAGATTGATAATAGTAAGTGTAATAAGTATAGTAATTGTCGTTCTGTCGATCATATAAGCATAATATGGCTAATAATATGAGTTAGATTTATAATAATAAGAGTAGTGATTATAGTAATTGTCGTTCTATCGATCATATAAGCATAATATGGCTAATAATGTGAGTTAGATTGATAATAATAAGAGTAATAAGTATAGTAATTGTCGTTCTATCGATCATATAAGCATAATATGGCTAATAATGTGAGTTAGATTGATAATAATAAGAGTAATAAGTATAGTAATTGCCGTTCTATCGATCATTTAAGCATAATATGGCTAATAATATGAGTTAGATTGATAATAATAAGAGTAATAAGTATAGTAATTGTCGTTCTATAGATCATATAAGCATAATATGGCTAATAATATGAGTTAGATTGATAATAGTGAGTGTAATAAGTATAGTAATTGACCTCCTATCGATCGTATTAGCATAATGTGGTTAATAATATGAGTTAGATTGATAATAATAAGAGTAATGTGTATAGTAATTGTCGTTCTATCGATCATATCTGCATAATATGGTTAATAATATGAGTTAGATTGATAATAATAAGAGTAATGAGTATAGTAATTGTAGTTCTATCGATCATATAAGCATAATATGGCTAATAATCTGAGTTACATTGATAATAATAAGAGTAATAAGTATAGTAATTGTCGTTCTATCGATCATATCTGCATAATATGGTTAATAATATGAGCTAGGTTAATAATAATAAGAGTAATAAGTATAGTAATTGTCGTTCTATCGATCATATCTGCATAATATGGTTAATAATATGAGCTAGGTTAATAATAATAAGAGTAATAAGTATAGTGATTGTCGTTCTATCGATCATACAAGCATAATATGGCTAATAATATGAGTTAGATTGATACTAATAAGAGTAGTAAGTATAGTAATTGTCGTTCTATCGATCATATAAGCATAATATGGCTAATAATATGAGTTAGATTGATAATAATAAGAGTAGTTTGTATAGTAATTGTCGTCCGATCGATCATATAAGCATAATATGGCTAATAATATGAGTTAGATTGATAATAATAAGAGTAGTTTGTATAGTAATTGTCCTTCTGTCGATCATATAAGCATAATATGGCTAATAATATGAGTTAGATTGATAATAGTAAGTGTAATAAGTATAGTAATTGTCCTTCTGTCGATCATATAAGCATAATATGGCTAATAATATGAGTTAGATTTATAATAATAAGAGTAGTGAGTATAGTAATTGTCGTTCTATCGATCATATAAGCATAATATGGCTAATAATATGAGTTAGATTGATAATAATAAGAGTAATAAGTATAGTAATTGTCGTTCTATAGATCATATAAGCATAATATGGCTAATAATATGAGTTAGATTGATAATACTAAGAGTAGTGAGTTAGTAATTCTCGTTCTATCGATCATATAGGCATAATATGGCTAATAATATGAGTTAGATTGATAATAATAAGAATAATGAGTATAGTAATTGTAGTTCTATCGATCATATCTGCATAATATGGTTAATAATATGTGTTAGATTCATAATAATAAGAGTAATAAGTATAGTAATTGACGTTCTATCGATCATATAAGCATAATATGGCTAGTAATATGAGCTAGATTGATAACAGTAAGTGTAATAAGTATAGTAATTGTCGTTCTGTCGATTATGTTAGCATAATATGGCTAATAATATGAGTTAGATTGATAATAATAAGAGTAGTGAGTATAGTAATTGTCGTTCTATTGATCATATAAGCATAATATGGCTAATAATATGAGTTAGATTGATAATAATAAGAGTAATGAGTATAGTAATTCTCGTTCTATCGATCATATAAGCATAATATGGCTAATAATATGAGTTAGATTGATAATAATAAGAGTAATGAGTATAGTAATTGTCGTTCTATCGATCATATAGGCATAATATGGCTAATAATATGAGTTAGATTGATAATAATAAGAGTAATAAGTATAGTAAATGTCGTGCTATCGATCATATCTGCATAATATGGTTAATAATATGAGTTAGATTGATAATAGTGAGTGTAATAAGTATAGTAATTGACCTCCTATCGATCATATTAGCATAATATGGTTAATAATATGAGTTAGATTGATAATAGTAAGAGTAATGTGTATAGTAATTGTCGTTCCATCGATCATATAAGCATAATATGGTTAATAATATGAGTTAGATTGATAATAATAAGAGTAATAAGTATAGTAATTGTCGTTCTATCGATCACATCTGCATAATATGGCTAATAATATGAGTTAGATTGATAATAGTAAGTGTAATAAGTATAGTAATTGTCGTTCTGTCGATCATATAAGCATAATATGGCTAATAATATGAGTTAGATTTATAATAATAAGAGTAGTGAGTATAGTAATTGTCGTTCTATCGATCATATAAGCATAATATGGCTAATAATATGAGTTACATTGATAATACTAAGAGTAGTGAGTATAGTAATTCTCGTTCCGTCGATTATGTTAGCATAATATGGCTAATAATATGAGTTAGATTGATAATAATAAGAGTAGTGAGTATAGTAATTGTCGTTCTATTGATCATATAAGCATAATATGGCTAATAATATGAGTTGGATTGATAATAATAAGAGTAATGAGTATAGTAATTCTCGTTCTATCGATCATATAAGCATAATATGGCTAATAATATGAGTTAGATTGATAATAATAAGAGTAATGAGTATAGTAATTGTCGTTCTATCGATCATATAGGCATAATATGGCTAATAATATGAGTTAGATTGATAATAATAAGAGTAATAAGTATAGTAAATGTCGTGCTATCGATCATATCTGCATAATATGGTTAATAATATGAGTTAGATTGATAATAGTGAGTGTAATAAGTATAGTAATTGACCTCCTATCGATCATATTAGCATAATATGGTTAATAATATGAGTTAGATTGATAATAGTAAGAGTAATGTGTATAGTAATTGTCGTTCCATCGATCATATAAGCATAATATGGTTAATAATATGAGTTAGATTGATAATAATAAGAGTAATAAGTATAGTAATTGTCGTTCTATCGATCACATCTGCATAATATGGCTAATAATATGAGTTAGATTGATAATAGTAAGTGTAATAAGTATAGTAATTGTCGTTCTGTCGATCATATAAGCATAATATGGCTAATAATATGAGTTAGATTTATAATAATAAGAGTAGTGAGTATAGTAATTGTCGTTCTATCGATCATATAAGCATAATATGGCTAATAATATGAGTTACATTGATAATACTAAGAGTAGTGAGTATAGTAATTCTCGTTCTATCGATCATATAAGCATAATATGACTAATAATATGAGTTAGATTGATAATAATAAGAGTAATAAGTATAGTAATTGTCGTTCTATCGATCATATAAGCATAATATGGCTAATAATATGAGTTAGATTGATAATAATAAGAGTAATAAGTATAGTAATTGTCGTTCTATAGATCATATAAGCATAATATGGCTAATAATATGAGTTAGATTGATAATACTAAGAGTAGTGAGTTAGTAATTCTCGTTCTATCGATCATATAGGCATAATATGGCTAATAATATGAGTTAGATTGATAATAATAAGAATAATGAGTATAGTAATTGTAGTTCTATCGATCATATCTGCATAATATGGTTAATAAAATGAGTTAGATTCATAGTAATAAGAGTAATAAGTATAGTAATTGTCGTTCTATCGATCATTTAAGCATAATATGGCTAATAATATGAGTTAGATTGAGAATAATAAGAGTAGTGAGTTTAGTAATTGTCGTTCTATCGATCATATAAGCATAATATGGCTAATAATATGAGTTAGATTGATAATAATAAGAGTAATAAGTATAGTAATTGTCGTTCTATCGATCACATCTGCATAATATGGCTAATAATATGAGTTAGATTGATAATAGTAAGTGTAATAAGTATAGTAATTGTCGTTCTGTCGATCATATAAGCATAATACGGCTAATAATATGAGTTAGATTTATAATAATAAGAGTAGTGAGTATAGTAATTGTCGTTCTATCGATCATTTAAACATAATATGGCTAATAATATGAGTTAGATTGATAATAATAAGAGTAATAAGTATAGTAATTGTCGTTCTATCGATCATATAAGCATAATATGGCTAATAATATGAGTTAGATTGATAATACTAAGAGTAGTGAGTATAGTAATTCTCGTTCTATCGATCATATAAGCATAATATGACTAATAATATGAGTTAGATTGATAATAATAAGAGTAATAAGTATAGTAATTGTCGTTCTATCGATCATATAAGCATAATATGGCTAATAATATGAGTTAGATTGATAATAATAAGAGTAATAAGTATAGTAATTGTCGTTCTATAGATCATATAAGCATAATATGGCTAATAATATGAGTTAGATTGATAATAATAAGAATAATGAGTATAGTAATTGTAGTTCTATCGATCATATCTGCATAATATGGTTAATAATATGAGTTAGATTCATAATAATAAGAGTAATAAGTATAGTAATTGTCGTTCTATCGATCATATAAGCATAATATGGCTAATAATATGAGTTAGATTGATAATAATAAGAGTAATAAGTATAGTAATTGTCGTTCTATAGATCATATAAGCATAATATGGCTAATAATATGAGTTAGATTGATAATACTAAGAGTAGTGAGTTAGTAATTCTCGTTCTATCGATCATATAGGCATAATATGGCTAATAATATGAGTTAGATTGATAATAATAGGAATAATGAGTATAGTAATTGTAGTTCTATCGATCATATCTGCATAATATGGTTAATAATATGAGTTAGATGCATAATAATAAGAGTAATAAGTATAGTAATTGACGTTCAATCGATCATATAAGCATAATATGGCTAGTAATATGAGCTAGATTGATAACAGTAAGTGTAATAAGTATAGTAATTGTCGTTCTGTCGATTATGTTAGCATAATATGGCTAATAATATGAGTTAGATTGATAATAATAAGAGTAGTGAGTATAGTAATTGTCGTTCTATCGATCATATAAGCATAATATGGCTAATAATATGAGTTAGATTGATAATAATAAGAGTAATGAGTATAGTAATTCTCGTTCTATCGATCATATAAGCATAATATGGCTAATAATATGAGTTAGATTGATAATAATAAGAGTAATGAGTATAGTAATTGTCGTTCTATCGATCATATAGGCATAATATGGCTAATAATATGAGTTAGATTGATAATAATAAGAGTAATAAGTATAGTAAATGTCGTGCTATCGATCATATCTGCATAATATGGTTAATAATATGAGTTAGATTGATAATAGTGAGAGTAATAAGTATAGTAATTGACCTCCTATCGATCATATTAGCATAATATGGTTAATAATATGAGTTAGATTGATAATAGTAAGAGTAATGTGTATAGTAATTGTCGTTCTATCGATCATATAAGCATAATATGGCTAATAATATGAGTTAGATTGATAATAATAAGAGTAATAAGTATAGTAATTGTCGTTCTATCGATCACATCTGCATAATATGGCTAATAATATGAGTTAGATTGATAATAGTAAGTGTAATAAGTATAGTAATTGTCGTTCTGTCGATCATATAAGCATAATATGGCTAATAATATGAGTTAGATTTATAATAATAAGAGTAGTGAGTATAGTAATTGTCGTTCTATCGATCATATAAGCATAATATGGCTAATAATATGAGTTGCATTGACAATACTAAGAGTAGTGAGTATAGTAATTCTCGTTCTATCGATCATATAAGCATAATATGACTAATAATATGAGTTAGATTGATAATAATAAGAGTAATAAGTATAGTAATTGTCGTTCTATAGATCATATAAGCATAATATGGCTAATAATATGAGTTAGATTGATAATACTAAGAGTAGTGAGTTAGTAATTCTCGTTCTATCGATCATATAGGCATAATATGGCTAATAATATGAGTTAGATTGATAATAATAAGAATAATGAGTATAGTAATTGTAGTTCTATCGATCATATCTGCATAACATGGTTAATAAAATGAGTTAGATTCATAGTAATAAGAGTAATAAGTATAGTAATTGTCGTTCTATCGATCATTTAAGCATAATATGGCTAGTAATATGAGTTAGATTGAGAATAATAAGAGTAGTGAGTTTAGTAATTGTCGTTCTATCGATCATATAAGCATAATATGGCTAATAATATGAGTTAGATTGATAATAATAAGAGTAATAAGTATAGTAATTGTCGTTCTATCGATCACATCTGCATAATATGGCTAATAATATGAGTTAGATTGATAATAGTAAGTGTAATAAGTATAGTAATTGTCGTTCTGTCGATCATATAAGCATAATACGGCTAATAATATGAGTTAGATTTATAATAATAAGAGTAGTGATTATAGTAATTGTCGTTCTATCGATCATATAAGCATAATATGGCTAATAATGTGAGTTAGATTGATAATAATAAGAGTAATAAGTATAGTAATTGTCGTTCTACCGATCATATAAGCATAATATGGCTAATAATGTGAGTTAGATTGATAATAATAAGAGTAATAAGTATAGTAATTGTCGTTATATCGATCATTTAAGCATAATATGGCTAATAATATGAGTTAGGTCGATAAAAATAAGAATAATAAGTATAGTAATTGTCGTTCTGTCGATCATATAAGCATAATATGGCTAATAATATGAGCTAGGTTGATAATAATAAGAGTAATAAGTATAGTAATTGTAGTTCTATCGATCATATCTGCATAATATGGTTAATAAAATGAGTAAGATTCATAATAATAAGAGTAATAAGTATAGTAATTGTCGTTATATCGATCATTTAAGCATAATATGGCTAATAATATGAGTTAGGTTGATAAAAATAAGAATAATAAGTATAGTAATTGTCGTTCTGTCGATCATATAAGCATAATATGGCTAATAATATGAGCTAGGTTGATAATAATAAGAGTAATAAGTATAGTGATTGTCGTTCTATCGATCAAATTTGCATAATATGGTTAATAATATGAGTTAGATTGATAATAGTGAGTGTAGTAAGTATAGTACATTTCGTGCTATCGATCATATCTGCACAATATGGTTAATAATATGAGTTAGATTGATAATAGTGAGTGTAATAAGTATCGTAATTGTCGTTCTGTCGATCATATAAGCATAATATGGCTAATAATATGAGTTAGATTGATAATAATAAGAGTAGTGAGTTTAGTAATTGTCGTTCTATCGATCACATAAGCATAACATGACTAATAATATGAGTTAGATTGATAATAATAAGAGTAATAAGTATAGTAATTGTCGTTCTATCGATCATTAAAGCATAATATGGCTAATAATATGA
Organism: Megachile rotundata; assembly: GCF_050947335.1. NCBI lineage: Eukaryota > Metazoa > Arthropoda > Insecta > Hymenoptera > Megachilidae > Megachile > Megachile rotundata. Next base: position 123,826 of record NW_027473805.1, read on the forward strand.
GTTAAATTGAAAATACTAAGAGTAGTGAGTATAGTAATTCACGTTCTATCGATCATATAGGCATAATATGGCTAATAATATGAGTTAGATTGATAATAATAAGAATAATGAGTATAGTAATTGTAGTTCTATCGATCATATCTGCATAATATGGTTAATAATATGAGTTAGATTCATAATAATAAGAGTAATAAGTATAGTAATTGTCGTTCTATCGATCATATAAGCATAATATGGCTAATAATATGAGTTAGATTGATAATAATAAGAGTAATAAGTATAGTAATTGTCGTTCTATAGATCATATAAGCATAATATGGCTAATAATATGAGTTAGATTGATAATACTAAGAGTAGTGAGTTAGTAATTCTCGTTCTATCGATCATATAGGCATAATATGGCTAATAATATGAGTTAGATTGATAATAATAAGAATAATGAGTATAGTAATTGTAGTTCTATCGATCATATCTGCATAATATGGTTAATAATATGAGTTAGATGCATAATAATAAGAGTAATAAGTATAGTAATTGACGTTCAATCGATCATATAAGCATAATATGGCTAGTAATATGAGCTAGATTGATAACAGTAAGTGTAATAAGTATAGTAATTGTCGTTCTGTCGATTATGTTAGCATAATATGGCTAATAATATGAGTTAGATTGATAATAATAAGAGTAGTGAGTATAGTAATTGTCGTTCTATCGATCATATAAGCATAATATGGCTAATAATATGAGTTAGATTGATAATAATAAGAGTAATGAGTATAGTAATTCTCGTTCTATCGATCATATAAGCATAATATGGCTAATAATATGAGTTAGATTGATAATAATAAGAGTAATGAGTATAGTAATTGTCGTTCTATCGATCATATAGGCATAATATGGCTAATAATATGAGTTAGATTGATAATAATAAGAGTAATAAGTACAGTAAATGTCGTGCTATCGATCATATCTGCATAATATGGTTAATAATATGAGTTAGATTGATAATAGTGAGTGTAATAAGTATAGTAATTGACCTCCTATCGATCATATTAGCATAATATGGTTAATAATATGAGTTAGATTGATAATAGTAAGAGTAATGTGTATAGTAATTGTCGTTCTATCGATCATATAAGCATAATATGGCTAATAATATGAGTTAGATTGATAATAATAAGAGTAATAGGTATAGTAATTGTCGTTCTATCGATCACATCTGCATAATATGGCTAATAATATGAGTTAGATTGATAATAGTAAGTGTAATAAGTATAGTAATGGTCGTTCTGTCGATCATATAAGCATAATATGGCTAATAATATGAGTTAGATTTATAATAATAAGAGTAGTGAGTATAGTAATTGTCGTTCTATCGATCATATAAGCATAATATGGCTAATAATATGAGTTGCATTGACAATACTAAGAGTAGTGAGTATAGTAATTGTCGTTCTATCGATCATATAAGCATAATATGGCTAATAATATGAGTTGCATTGACAATACTAAGAGTAGTGAGTATAGTAATTCTCGTTCTATCGATCATATAAGCATAATATGACTAATAATATGAGTTAGATTGATAATAATAAGAGTAATAAGTATAGTAATTGTCGTTCTATAGATCATATAAGCATAATATGGCTAATAATATGAGTTAGATTGATAATACTAAGAGTAGTGAGTTAGTAATTCTCGTTCTATCGATCATATAGGCATAATATGGCTAATAATATGAGTTAGATTGATAATAATAAGAATAATGAGTATAGTAATTGTAGTTCTATCGATCATATCTGCATAACATGGTTAATAAAATGAGTTAGATTCATAGTAATAAGAGTAATAAGTATAGTAATTGTCGTTCTATCGATCATTTAAGCATAATATGGCTAGTAATATGAGTTAGATTGAGAATAATAAGAGTAGTGAGTTTAGTAATTGTCGTTCTATCGATCATATAAGCATAATATGGCTAATAATATGAGTTAGATTGATAATAATAAGAGTAATAAGTATAGTAATTGTCGTTCTATCGATCACATCTGCATAATATGCCTAATAATATGAGTTAGATTGATAATAGTAAGTGTAATAAGTATAGTAATTGTCGTTCTGTCGATCATATAAGCATAATACGGCTAATAATATGAGTTAGATTTATAATAATAAGAGTAGTGATTATAGTAATTGTCGTTCTATCGATCATATAAGCATAATATGGCTAATAATGTGAGTTAGATTGATAATAATAAGAGTAATAAGTATAGTAATTGTCGTTCTACCGATCATATAAGCATAATATGGCTAATAATGTGAGTTAGATTGATAATAATAAGAGTAATAAGTATAGTAATTGTCGTTATATCGATCATTTAAGCATAATATGGCTAATAATATGAGTTAGGTCGATAAAAATAAGAATAATAAGTATAGTAATTGTCGTTCTGTCGATCATATAAGCATAATATGGCTAATAATATGAGCTAGGTTGATAATAATAAGAGTAATAAGTATAGTAATTGTAGTTCTATCGATCATTTAAGCATAATATGGCTAATAATATGAGTTAGGTTGATAAAATTAAGAATAATAAGTATAGTAATTGTCGTTCTGTCGATCATATAAGCATAATATGGCTAATAATATGAGCTAGGTTGATAATAATAAGAGTAATAAGTATAGTGATTGTCGTTCTATCGATCAAATTTGCATAATATGGTTAATAATATGAGTTAGATTGATAATAGTGAGTGTAGTAAGTATAGTACATTTCGTGCTATCGATCATATCTGCACAATATGGTTAATAATATGAGTTAGATTGATAATAGTGAGTGTAATAAGTATCGTAATTGTCGTTCTGTCGATCATATAAGCATAATATGGCTAATAATATGAGTTAGATTGATAATAATAAGAGTAGTGAGTTTAGTAATTGTCGTTCTATCGATCACATAAGCATAACATGACTAATAATATGAGTTAGATTGATAATAATAAGAGTAATAAGTATAGTAATTGTCGTTCTATCGATCATTAAAGCATAATATGGCTAATAATATGAGTTAAATTGAAAATACTAAGAGTAGTGAGTATAGTAATTCACGTTCTATCGATCATATAGGCATAATATGGCTAATAATATGAGTTAGATTGATAATAATAAGAGTAATAAGTACAGTAAATGTCGTGCTATCGATCATATCTGCATAATATGGTTAATAATATGAGTTAGATTGATAATAGTGAGTGTAATAAGTATAGTAATTGACCTCCTATCGATCATATTAGCATAATATGGTTAATAATATGAGTTAGATTGATAATAGTAAGAGTAATGTGTATAGTAATTGTCGTTCTATCGATCATATAAGCATAATATGGCTAATAATATGAGTTAGATTGATAATAATAAGAGTAATAAGTATAGTAATTGTCGTTCTATCGATCACATCTGCATAATATGGCTAATAATATGAGTTAGATTGATAATAGTAAGTGTAATAAGTATAGTAATGGTCGTTCTGTCGATCATATAAGCATAATATGGCTAATAATATGAGTTAGATTTATAATAATAAGAGTAGTGAGTATAGTAATTGTCGTTCTATCGATCATATAAGCATAATATGGCTAATAATATGAGTTGCATTGACAATACTAAGAGTAGTGAGTATAGTAATTCTCGTTCTATCGATCATATAAGCATAATATGACTAATAATATGAGTTAGATTGATAATAATAAGAGTAATAAGTATAGTAATTGTCGTTCTATCGATCATATAAGCATAATATGGCTAATAATATGAGTTAGATTGATAATAATAAGAGTAATAAGTATAGTAATTGTCGTTCTATAGATCATATAAGCATAATATGGCTAATAATATGAGTTAGATTGATAATACTAAGAGTAGTGAGTTAGTAATTCTCGTTCTATCGATCATATAGGCATAATATGGCTAATAATATGAGTTAGATTGATAATAATAAGAATAATGAGTATAGTAATTGTAGTTCTATCGATCATATCTGCATAATATGGTTAATAAAATGAGTTAGATTCATAGTAATAAGAGTAATAAGTATAGTAATTGTCGTTCTATCGATCATTTAAGCATAATATGGCTAATAATATGAGTTAGATTGAGAATAATAAGAGTAGTGAGTTTAGTAATTGTCGTTCTATCGATCATATAAGCATAATATGGCTAATAATATGAGTTAGATTGATAATAATAAGAGTAATAAGTATAGTAATTGTCGTTCTATCGATCACATCTGCATAATATGGCTAATAATATGAGTTAGATTGATAATAGTAAGTGTAATAAGTATAGTAATTGTCGTTCTGTCGATCATATAAGCATAATACGGCTAATAATATGAGTTAGATTTATAATAATAAGAGTAGTGAGTATAGTAATTGTCGTTCTATCGATCATATAAGCATAATATGGCTAATAATATGAGTTAGATTGATAATAATAAGAGTAATAAGTATAGTAATTGTCGTTCTATAGATCATATAAGCATAATATGGCTAATAATATGAGTTAGATTGATAATACTAAGAGTAGTGAGTTAGTAATTCTCGTTCTATCGATCATATAAGCATAATATGACTAATAATATGAGTTAGATTGATAATAATAAGAGTAATAAGTATGGTAATTGTCGTTCTATCGATCATATAAGCATAATATGGCTAATAATATGAGTTAGATTGAGAATAATAAGAGTAGTGAGTTTAGTAATTGTCGTTCTATCGATCATATAAGCATAATATGGCTAATAATATGAGTTAGATTGATAATAATAAGAGTAATAAGTATAGTAATTGTCGTTCTATCGATCACATCTGCATAATATGGCTAATAATATGAGTTAGATTGATAATAGTAAGTGTAATAAGTATAGTAATTGTCGTTCTGTCGATCATATAAGCATAATATGGCTAATAATATGAGTTAGATTTATAATAATAAGAGTAGTGATTATAGTAATTGTCGTTCTATCGATCATATAAGCATAATATGGCTAATAATGTGAGTTAGATTGATAATAATAAGAGTAATAAGTATAGTAATTGTCGTTCTATCGATCATATAAGCATAATATGGCTAATAATGTGAGTTAGATTGATAATAATAAGAGTAATAAGTATAGTAATTGCCGTTCTATCGATCATTTAAGCATAATATGGCTAATAATATGAGTTAGATTGATAATAATAAGAGTAATAAGTATAGTAATTGTCGTTCTATAGATCATATAAGCATAATATGGCTAATAATATGAGTTAGATTGATAATAGTGAGTGTAATAAGTATAGTAATTGACCTCCTATCGATCGTATTAGCATAATGTGGTTAATAATATGAGTTAGATTGATAATAATAAGAGTAATGTGTATAGTAATTGTCGTTCTATCGATCATATCTGCATAATATGGTTAATAATATGAGTTAGATTGATAATAATAAGAGTAATGAGTATAGTAATTGTAGTTCTATCGATCATATAAGCATAATATGGCTAATAATCTGAGTTACATTGATAATAATAAGAGTAATAAGTATAGTAATTGTCGTTCTATCGATCATATCTGCATAATATGGTTAATAATATGAGCTAGGTTGATAATAATAAGAGTAATAAGTATAGTGATTGTCGTTCTATCGATCATACAAGCATAATAGGGCTAATAATATGAGTTAGATTGATACTAATAAGAGTAGTAAGTATAGTAATTGTCGTTCTATCGATCATATAAGCATAATATGGCTAATAATATGAGTTAGATTGATAATAATAGGAGTAGTTTGTATAGTAATTGTCGTCCGATCGATCATATAAGCATAATATGGCTAATAATATGAGTTAGATTGATAATAGTAAGTGTAATAAGTATAGTAATTGTCCTTCTGTCGATCATATAAGCATAATATGGCTAATAATATGAGTTAGATTTATAATAATAAGAGTAGTGAGTATAGTAATTGTCGTTCTATCGATCATATAAGCATAATATGGCTAATAATATGAGTTAGATTGATAATAATAAGAGTAATAAGTATAGTAATTGTCGTTCTATAGATCATATAAGCATAATATGGCTAATAATATGAGTTAGATTGATAATACTAAGAGTAGTGAGTTAGTAATTCTCGTTCTATCAATCATATAGGCATAATATGGCTAATAATATGAGTTAGATTGATAATAATAAGAATAATGAGTATAGTAATTGTAGTTCTATCGATCATATCTGCATAATATGGTTAATAATATGTGTTAGATTCATAATAATAAGAGTAATAAGTATAGTAATTGACGTTCTATCGATCATATAAGCATAATATGGCTAGTAATATGAGCTAGATTGATAACAGTAAGTGTAATAAGTATAGTAATTGTCGTTCTGTCGATTATGTTAGCATAATATGGCTAATAATATGAGTTAGATTGATAATAATAAGAGTAGTGAGTATAGTAATTGTCGTTCTATTGATCATATAAGCATAATATGGCTAATAATATGAGTTAGATTGATAATAATAAGAGTAATGAGTATAGTAATTCTCGTTCTATCGATCATATAAGCATAATATGGCTAATAATATGAGTTAGATTGATAATAATAAGAGTAATGAGTATAGTAATTGTCGTTCTATCGATCATATAGGCATAATATGGCTAATAATATGAGTTAGATTGATAATAATAAGAGTAATAAGTATAGTAAATGTCGTGCTATCGATCATATCTGCATAATATGGTTAATAATATGAGTTAGATTGATAATAGTGAGTGTAATAAGTATAGTAATTGACCTCCTATCGATCATATTAACATAATATGGTTAATAATATGAGTTAGATTGATAATAGTAAGAGTAATGTGTATAGTAATTGTCGTTCCATCGATCATATAAGCATAATATGGTTAATAATATGAGTTAGATTGATAATAATAAGAGTAATAAGTATAGTAATTGTCGTTCTATCGATCACATCTGCATAATATGGCTAATAATATGAGTTAGATTGATAATAGTAAGTGTAATAAGTATAGTAATTGTCGTTCTGTCGATCATATAAGCATAATATGGCTAATAATATGAGTTAGATTTATAATAATAAGAGTAGTGAGTATAGTAATTGTCGTTCTATCGATCATATAAGCATAATATGGCTAATAATATGAGTTACATTGATAATACTAAGAGTAGTGAGTATAGTAATTCTCGTTCTATCGATCATATAAGCATAATATGACTAATAATATGAGTTAGATTGATAATAATAAGAGTAATAAGTATAGTAATTGTCGTTCTATCGATCATATAAGCATAATATGGCTAATAATATGAGTTAGATTGATAATAATAAGAGTAATAAGTATAGTAATTGTCGTTCTATAGATCATTTAAGCATAATATGGCTAATAATATGAGTTAGATTGAGAATACTAAGAGTAGTGAGTTAGTAATTCTCGTTCTATCGATCATATAGGCATAATATGGCTAATAATATGAGTTAGATTGATAATAATAAGAATAATGAGTATAGTAATTGTAGTTCTATCGATCATATCTGCATAATATGGTTAATAATATGTGTTAGATTCATAATAATAAGAGTAATAAGTATAGTAATTGACGTTCTATCGATCATATAAGCATAATATGGCTAGTAATATGAGCTAGATTGATAACAGTAAGTGTAATAAGTATAGTAATTGTCGTTCTGTCGATTATGTTAGCATAATATGGCTAATAATATGAGTTAGATTGATAATAATAAGAGTAGTGAGTATAGTAATTGTCGTTCTATTGATCATATAAGCATAATATGGCTAATAATATGAGTTAGATTGATAATAATAAGAGTAATGAGTATAGTAATTCTCGTTCTATCGATCATATAAGCATAATATGGCTAATAATATGAGTTAGATTGATAATAATAAGAGTAATGAGTATAGTAATTGTCGTTCTATCGATCATATAGGCATAATATGGCTAATAATATGAGTTAGATTGATAATAATAAGAGTAATAAGTATAGTAAATGTCGTGCTATCGATCATATCTGCATAATATGGTTAATAATATGAGTTAGATTGATAATAGTGAGTGTAATAAGTATAGTAATTGACCTCCTATCGATCATATTAGCATAATATGGTTAATAATATGAGTTAGATTGATAATAGTAAGAGTAATGTGTATAGTAATTGTCGTTCCATCGATCATATAAGCATAATATGGTTAATAATATGAGTTAGATTGATAATAATAAGAGTAATAAGTATAGTAATTGTCGTTCTATCGATCACATCTGCATAATATGGCTAATAATATGAGTTAGATTGATAATAGTAAGTGTAATAAGTATAGTAATTGTCGTTCTGTCGATCATATAAGCATAATATGGCTAATAATATGAGTTAGATTTATAATAATAAGAGTAGTGAGTATAGTAATTGTCGTTCTATCGATCATATAAGCATAATATGGCTAATAATATGAGTTACATTGATAATACTAAGAGTAGTGAGTATAGTAATTCTCGTTCTATCGATCATATAAGCATAATATGACTAATAATATGAGTTAGATTGATAATAATAAGAGTAATAAGTATAGTAATTGTCGTTCTGTCGATTATGTTAGCATAATATGGCTAATAATATGAGTTAGATTGATAATAATAAGAGTAGTGAGTATAGTAATTGTCGTTCTATTGATCATATAAGCATAATATGGCTAATAATATGAGTTAGATTGATAATAATAAGAGTAATGAGTATAGTAATTCTCGTTCTATCGATCATATAAGCATAATATGGCTAATAATATGAGTTAGATTGATAATAATAAGAGTAATGAGTATAGTAATTGTCGTTCTATCGATCATATAGGCATAATATGGCTAATAATATGAGTTAGATTGATAATAATAAGAGTAATAAGTATAGTAAATGTCGTGCTATCGATCATATCTGCATAATATGGTTAATAATATGAGTTAGATTGATAATAGTGAGTGTAATAAGTATAGTAATTGACCTCCTATCGATCATATTAGCATAATATGGTTAATAATATGAGTTAGATTGATAATAGTAAGAGTAATGTGTATAGTAATTGTCGTTCCATCGATCATATAAGCATAATATGGTTAATAATATGAGTTAGATTGATAATAATAAGAGTAATAAGTATAGTAATTGTCGTTCTATCGATCACATCTGCATAATATGGCTAATAATATGAGTTAGATTGATAATAGTAAGTGTAATAAGTATAGTAATTGTCGTTCTGTCGATCATATAAGCATAATATGGCTAATAATATGAGTTAGATTTATAATAATAAGAGTAGTGAGTATAGTAATTGTCGTTCTATCGATCATATAAGCATAATATGGCTAATAATATGAGTTACATTGATAATACTAAGAGTAGTGAGTATAGTAATTCTCGTTCTATCGATCATATAAGCATAATATGACTAATAATATGAGTTAGATTGATAATAATAAGAGTAATAAGTATAGTAATTGTCGTTCTATCGATCATATAAGCATAATATGGCTAATAATATGAGTTAGATTGATAATAATAAGAGTAATAAGTATAGTAATTGTCGTTCTATAGATCATATAAGCATAATATGGCTAATAATATGAGTTAGATTGATAATACTAAGAGTAGTGAGTTAGTAATTCTCGTTCTATCGATCATATAGGCATAATATGGCTAATAATATGAGTTAGATTGATAATAATAAGAATAATGAGTATAGTAATTGTAGTTCTATCGATCGTATCTGCATAATATGGTTAATAAAATGAGTTAGATTCATAGTAATAAGAGTAATAAGTATAGTAATTGTCGTTCTATCGATCATTTAAGCATAATATGGCTAATAATATGAGTTAGATTGAGAATAATAAGAGTAGTGAGTTTAGTAATTGTCGTTCTATCGATCATATAAGCATAATATGGCTAATAATATGAGTTAGATTGATAATAATAAGAGTAATAAGTATAGTAATTGTCGTTCTATCGATCACATCTGCATAATATGGCTAATAATATGAGTTAGATTGATAATACTAAGAGTAGTGAGTATAGTAATTCTCGTTCTATATATCATATAAGCATAATATGACTAATAATATGAGTTAGATTGATAATAATAAGAGTAATAAGTATAGTAATTGTCGTTCTATCGATCATATAAGCATAATATGGCTAATAATATGAGTTAGATTGATAATAATAAGAGTAATAAGTATAGTAATTGTCGTTCTATAGATCATATAAGCATAATATGGCTAATAATATGAGTTAGATTGATAATAATAAGAATAATGAGTATAGTAATTGTAGTTCTATCGATCATATCTGCATAATATGGTTAATAATATGTGTTAGATTCATAATAATAAGAGTAATAAGTATAGTAATTGACGTTCTATCGATCATATAAGCATAATATGGCTAGTAATGTGAGCTAGATTGATAACAGTAAGTGTAATAAGTATAGTAATTGTCGTTCTGTCGATCATGTTAGCATAATATGGCTAATAATATGAGTTAGATTGATAATAATAAGAGTAGTGAGTATAGTAATTGTCGTTCTATTGATCATATAAGCATAATATGGCTAATAATATGAGTTAGATTGATAATAATAAGAGTAATGAGTATAGTAATTCTCGTTCTATCGATCATATAAGCATAATATGGCTAATAATATGAGTTAGATTGATAATAATAAGAGTAATAAGTATAGTAATTGTCGTTCTATAGATCATATAAGCATAATATGGCTAATAATATGAGTTAGATTGATAATACTAAGAGTAGTGAGTTAGTAATTCTCGTTCTATCGATCATATAGGCATAATATGGCTAATAATATGAGTTAGATTGATAATAATAAGAATAATGAGTATAGTAATTGTAGTACTATCGATCATATCTGCATAATATGGTTAATAAAATGAGTTAGATTCATAGTAATAAGAGTAATAAGTATAGTAATTGTCGTTCTATCGATCATTTAAGCATAATATGGCTAATAATATGAGTTAGATTGAGAATAATAAGAGTAGTGAGTATAGTAATTGTCGTTCTATCGATCATATAAGCATAATATGGCTAATAATGTGAGTTAGATTGATAATAATAAGAGTAATAAGTATAGTAATTGTCGTTCTATCGATCATTTAAGCATAATATGGCTAATAATATGAGTTAGATTGATAATAATAAGAGTAATAAGTATAGTAATTGTCGTTCTCTCGATCACATCTGCATAATATGGCTAATAATATGAGTTAGAGTGATAATTGTAAGTGTAATAAGTATAGTAATTGTCGTTCTGTCGATCATATAAGCATAATATGGCTAATAATATGAGTTAGATTTATAATAATAAGAGTAGTGATTATAGTAATTGTCGTTCTATCGATCATATAAGCATAATATGGCTAATAATGTGAGTTAGATTGATAATAATAAGAGTAATAAGTATAGTAATTGTCGTTCTATCGATCATATAAGCATAATATGGCTAATAATGTGAGTTAGATTGATAATAATAAGAGTAATAAGTATAGTAATTGTCGTTCTATCGATCATTTAAGCATAATATGGCTAATAATATGAGTTAGATTGATAATAATAAGAGTAATAAGTATAGTAATTGTCGTTCTATAGATCATATAAGCATAATATGGCTAATAATATGAGTTAGATTGATAATACTAAGAGTAGTGAGTTAGTAATTCTCGTTCTATCGATCATATAGGCATAATATGGCTAATAAGATGAGTTAGATTGATAATAATAAGAATAATGAGTATAGTAATTGTAGTTCTATCGATCATATAAGCATAATATGGCTAATAATCTGAGTTAGATTGATAATAATAAGAGTAATAAGTATAGTAATTGTCGTTCTATCGATCATTTAAGCATAATATGGCTAATAATATGAGTTAGGTTGATAAAAATAAGAATAATAAGTATAGTAATTGTCGTTCTGTCGATCATATAAGCATAATATGGCTAATAATATGAGCTAGGTTGATAATAATAAGAGTAATAAGTATAGTGATTGTCGTTCTATCGATCAAATTCCCATAATATGGTTAATAACATGAGTTAGATTGATAACAGTGAGTGTAATAAGTATAGTAATTGTCGTTATATCGATCATATCTGCATAATATGGTTAATAATTTGAGTTAGATTGATAATAGTGAGTGTAATAAGTATAGTAAATGTCGTGCTATCGATCATATCTCCACAATATGGTTAATAATATGAGTTAGATTGATAATAGTGAGTGTAATAAGTATCGTAATTGTCGCTCTGTCGATCATATAAGCAAAATATGGCTAATAATATGAGTTAGATTGATAATAATAAGAGTAGTGAGTTTCGTAATTGTCCTTCCATCGATCATATAAGCATAATATGGCTAATAATATGAGTTAGATTGATAATACTAAGAGTAGTGAGTATAGTAATTCTCGTTCTATCGATCATATAAGCATAATATGGCTAATAATAAGAGTTAGATTGATAATAATAAGAGTAGTGAGTATAGTAATTGTCGTTCTATCGATCATATAGGCATAATATGGCTAATAATATGAGTTAGATTGATAATAATAAGAATAATGAGTATAGTAATTGTAGTTCTATCGATCATATCTGCATAATATGGCTAATAATATGAGTTAGATTGATACTGATAAGAGTAGTAAGTATAGTAATTGTCGTTCTATCGATCATATAAGCATAATATGGCTAATAATATGTATTAGATTGATAATAATAAGAGTAGTGAGTATAGTAATTGTCGTTCTATCGATCATATAAGCATAATATGGCTAATAATATGAGTTAGGTTGATAATAGTAAGTGTAATAAGTATAGTAATTGTCGTTCTGTCGATCATATAAGTATAATATGGCTAATAATATGAGTTAGATTCATAATAATAAGAGTAATAAGTATAGTAATTGTCGTTCTATCGATCATATAAGCATACTATGGCTAATAATATGAGATAGATTGATAATAATAAGAGTAATAAGTGTAGTAATTGTCGTTCTATCGATCATTAAATCATAATATGTCTAATAATATGAGTTAGGTTGAAAATACTAAGAGTAGTGAGTATAGTAATTCTCGTTCTATCGATCATTTAAGCATAATATGGTTAATAATATGAGTAAGATTCATAATAATAAGAGTAATAAGGAAAGTAATTGTCGTTCTATCGATCATATAAGCATACTATGGCTAATAATATGAGCTAGGTTGATAATAATAAGAGTAATAAGTATAGTGATTGTCGTTCTATCGATCATGTAAGCATAATATGGCTAATAATATGAGTTAGATTGATACTAATAAGAGTAGTAAGTATAGTAATTGTCGTTCTATCGATCATATAAGCATAATATGGCTAATAATATGAGTTAGATTGATAATAATAAGAGTAATAAGTATAGTAAATGTCGTGCTATCGATCATATCTGCATAATATGGTTAATAATATGAGTCAGATTGATAATAGTGAGTGTAATAAGTATAGTAATTGACCTCCTATCGATCGTATTAGCATAATATGGTTAATAATATGAGTCAGATTGATAATAGCAAGAGTAATGTGTATAGTAATTGTCGTTCTGTCGATCATATAAGCATAATATGGCTAATAATATGAGTTAGATTGATAATAATAAGTGTAATAAGTATAGTAATTGTCGTTCTATCGATCATATAAGCATAATATGGCTAATAATATGAGTTAGATTGATAATAATAAGAGTAATAAGTATAGTAAATGTCGTGCTATCGATCATATCTGCATAATATGGTTAATAATATGAGTTAGATTGATACTGATAAGAGTAGTAAGTATAGTAATTGTCGTTCTATCGATCATATAAGCATAATATGGCTAATAATATGAGTTAGATTGATAATAATAAGAGTAGTGAGTATAGTAATTGTCGTTCTATCGATCATATAAGCATAATATGGCTAATAATATGAGTTAGGTTGATAATAATAAGTGTAATAAGTATAGTAATTGTCGTTCTGTCGATCATATAAGCATAATATGGCTAATAATATGAGTTAGATTGATACCAATAAGAGTAGTAAGTATAGTAATTGTCGTTCTATCGATCATATAAGCATAATATGGCTGGTAATATGAGTTAGGTTGATAATAATAAGAGTAGTGAGTATAGTAATTGTCGTTCTATCGATCATTTAAGCATAATATGGTTAATAATATGAGTTAGATTCATAATAGTAAGAGTAATAAGTATAGTAATTGTCGTTCTATCGATCATATAAGCATACTATGGCTAATAATATGAGCTAGGTTGATAATAATAAGAGCAATAAGTATAGTGATTGTCGTTCTATCGATCATTTAAGCATAATATGGCTAATAATATGAGTTAGGTTGATGATAATAAGAATAATGAGTATAGTAATTGTAGTTCTATCGATCATATCTGCATAATATGTTTAATAATATGAGTTAGATTCATAATATTAAGAGTAATAAGTATAGTAATTGTAGTTCTATCGATCATAACTGCATAATATGGTTAATAAAATGAGTTAGATTCATAATAATAAGAGTAATAAGTATAGTAATTGTCGTTCTATCGATCATTTAAGCATAATATGGCTAATAATATGAGTTAGGTTGATAAAAATAAGAATAATAAGTATAGTAATTGTCGTTCTGTCGATCACATAAGCATAATATGGCTAATAATATGAGCTAGGTTGATAATAATAAGAGTAATAAGTATAGTGATTGTCGTTCTATCGATCAAATTTGCATAATATGGTTAATAATATGAGTTAGATTGATAAGAGTGAGTGCAATAAGTAGAGCAATTGTCGTTATATCGATCATATCTGCATAATATGGTTAATAATTTGAGTTAGATTGATAATAGTGAGTGTAATAAGTATAGTAAATGTCGTGCTATCGATTATATTTCCACAATATGGTTAATAATATGAGGTAGATTGATAATAGTGAGTGTAATAAGTATCGTAATTGTCGTTCTGTCGATCATATAGGCATAATATGGCTAATAATATGAGTTAGATTGATAATAATAAGAGTAGTGAGTTTAGTAATTGTCGTTCTATCGATCATATAACCATAATATGGCTAATAATATGAGTTAGATTGATAATAATAAGAATAATGAGTATAGTAATTGTAGTTCTATCGATCATATAAGCATAATATGGCTAATAATATGAGTTAGATTGATAATAATAAGAGTAATAAGTATAGTAAATGTCGTGCTATCGATCATATCTGCATAATATGGTTAATAATATGAGTTAGATTGATAATAGTGAGTGTAATAAGTATAGTAATTGACCTCCTATCGATCATATTAACATAATATGGTTAATAATATGAGTTAGATTGATAATAGTAAGAGTAATGTGTATAGTAATTGTCGTTCCATCGATCATATAAGCATAATATGGTTAATAATATGAGTTAGATTGATAATAATAAGAGTAATAAGTATAGTAATTGTCGTTCTATCGATCACATCTGCATAATATGGCTAATAATATGAGTTAGATTGATAATAGTAAGTGTAATAAGTATAGTAATTGTCGTTCTGTCGATCATATAAGCATAATATGGCTAATAATATGAGTTAGATTTATAATAATAAGAGTAGTGAGTATAGTAATTGTCGTTCTATCGATCATATAAGCATAATATGGCTAATAATATGAGTTACATTGATAATACTAAGAGTAGTGAGTATAGTAATTCTCGTTCTATCGATCATATAAGCATAATATGACTAATAATATGAGTTAGATTGATAATAATAAGAGTAATAAGTATAGTAATTGTCGTTCTATCGATCATATAAGCATAATATGGCTAATAATATGAGTTAGATTGATAATAATAAGAGTAATAAGTATAGTAATTGTCGTTCTATAGATCATTTAAGCATAATATGGCTAATAATATGAGTTAGATTGAGAATACTAAGAGTAGTGAGTTAGTAATTCTCGTTCTATCGATCATATAGGCATAATATGGCTAATAATATGAGTTAGATTGATAATAATAAGAATAATGAGTATAGTAATTGTAGTTCTATCGATCATATCTGCATAATATGGTTAATAATATGTGTTAGATTCATAATAATAAGAGTAATAAGTATAGTAATTGACGTTCTATCGATCATATAAGCATAATATGGCTAGTAATATGAGCTAGATTGATAACAGTAAGTGTAATAAGTATAGTAATTGTCGTTCTGTCGATTATGTTAGCATAATATGGCTAATAATATGAGTTAGATTGATAATAATAAGAGTAGTGAGTATAGTAATTGTCGTTCTATTGATCATATAAGCATAATATGGCTAATAATATGAGTTAGATTGATAATAATAAGAGTAATGAGTATAGTAATTCTCGTTCTATCGATCATATAAGCATAATATGGCTAATAATATGAGTTAGATTGATAATAATAAGAGTAATGAGTATAGTAATTGTCGTTCTATCGATCATATAGGCATAATATGGCTAATAATATGAGTTAGATTGATAATAATAAGAGTAATAAGTATAGTAAATGTCGTGCTATCGATCATATCTGCATAATATGGTTAATAATATGAGTTAGATTGATAATAGTGAGTGTAATAAGTATAGTAATTGACCTCCTATCGATCATATTAGCATAATATGGTTAATAATATGAGTTAGATTGATAATAGTAAGAGTAATGTGTATAGTAATTGTCGTTCCATCGATCATATAAGCATAATATGGTTAATAATATGAGTTAGATTGATAATAATAAGAGTAATAAGTATAGTAATTGTCGTTCTATCGATCACATCTGCATAATATGGCTAATAATATGAGTTAGATTGATAATAGTAAGTGTAATAAGTATAGTAATTGTCGTTCTGTCGATCATATAAGCATAATATGGCTAATAATATGAGTTAGATTTATAATAATAAGAGTAGTGAGTATAGTAATTGTCGTTCTATCGATCATATAAGCATAATATGGCTAATAATATGAGTTACATTGATAATACTAAGAGTAGTGAGTATAGTAATTCTCGTTCTATCGATCATATAAGCATAATATGACTAATAATATGAGTTAGATTGATAATAATAAGAGTAATAAGTATAGTAATTGTCGTTCTGTCGATTATGTTAGCATAATATGGCTAATAATATGAGTTAGATTGATAATAATAAGAGTAGTGAGTATAGTAATTGTCGTTCTATTGATCATATAAGCATAATATGGCTAATAATATGAGTTAGATTGATAATAATAAGAGTAATGAGTATAGTAATTCTCGTTCTATCGATCATATAAGCATAATATGGCTAATAATATGAGTTAGATTGATAATAATAAGAGTAATGAGTATAGTAATTGTCGTTCTATCGATCATATAGGCATAATATGGCTAATAATATGAGTTAGATTGATAATAATAAGAGTAATAAGTATAGTAAATGTCGTGCTATCGATCATATCTGCATAATATGGTTAATAATATGAGTTAGATTGATAATAGTGAGTGTAATAAGTATAGTAATTGACCTCCTATCGATCATATTAGCATAATATGGTTAATAATATGAGTTAGATTGATAATAGTAAGAGTAATGTGTATAGTAATTGTCGTTCCATCGATCATATAAGCATAATATGGTTAATAATATGAGTTAGATTGATAATAATAAGAGTAATAAGTATAGTAATTGTCGTTCTATCGATCACATCTGCATAATATGGCTAATAATATGAGTTAGATTGATAATAGTAAGTGTAATAAGTATAGTAATTGTCGTTCTGTCGATCATATAAGCATAATATGGCTAATAATATGAGTTAGATTTATAATAATAAGAGTAGTGAGTATAGTAATTGTCGTTCTATCGATCATATAAGCATAATATGGCTAATAATATGAGTTACATTGATAATACTAAGAGTAGTGAGTATAGTAATTCTCGTTCTATCGATCATATAAGCATAATATGACTAATAATATGAGTTAGATTGATAATAATAAGAGTAATAAGTATAGTAATTGTCGTTCTATCGATCATATAAGCATAATATGGCTAATAATATGAGTTAGATTGATAATAATAAGAGTAATAAGTATAGTAATTGTCGTTCTATAGATCATATAAGCATAATATGGCTAATAATATGAGTTAGATTGATAATACTAAGAGTAGTGAGTTAGTAATTCTCGTTCTATCGATCATATAGGCATAATATGGCTAATAATATGAGTTAGATTGATAATAATAAGAATAATGAGTATAGTAATTGTAGTTCTATCGATCGTATCTGCATAATATGGTTAATAAAATGAGTTAGATTCATAGTAATAAGAGTAATAAGTATAGTAATTGTCGTTCTATCGATCATTTAAGCATAATATGGCTAATAATATGAGTTAGATTGAGAATAATAAGAGTAGTGAGTTTAGTAATTGTCGTTCTATCGATCATATAAGCATAATATGGCTAATAATATGAGTTAGATTGATAATAATAAGAGTAATAAGTATAGTAATTGTCGTTCTATCGATCACATCTGCATAATATGGCTAATAATATGAGTTAGATTGATAATACTAAGAGTAGTGAGTATAGTAATTCTCGTTCTATATATCATATAAGCATAATATGACTAATAATATGAGTTAGATTGATAATAATAAGAGTAATAAGTATAGTAATTGTCGTTCTATCGATCATATAAGCATAATATGGCTAATAATATGAGTTAGATTGATAATAATAAGAGTAATAAGTATAGTAATTGTCGTTCTATAGATCATATAAGCATAATATGGCTAATAATATGAGTTAGATTGATAATAATAAGAATAATGAGTATAGTAATTGTAGTTCTATCGATCATATCTGCATAATATGGTTAATAATATGTGTTAGATTCATAATAATAAGAGTAATAAGTATAGTAATTGACGTTCTATCGATCATATAAGCATAATATGGCTAGTAATGTGAGCTAGATTGATAACAGTAAGTGTAATAAGTATAGTAATTGTCGTTCTGTCGATCATGTTAGCATAATATGGCTAATAATATGAGTTAGATTGATAATAATAAGAGTAGTGAGTATAGTAATTGTCGTTCTATTGATCATATAAGCATAATATGGCTAATAATATGAGTTAGATTGATAATAATAAGAGTAATGAGTATAGTAATTCTCGTTCTATCGATCATATAAGCATAATATGGCTAATAATATGAGTTAGATTGATAATAATAAGAGTAATAAGTATAGTAATTGTCGTTCTATAGATCATATAAGCATAATATGGCTAATAATATGAGTTAGATTGATAATACTAAGAGTAGTGAGTTAGTAATTCTCGTTCTATCGATCATATAGGCATAATATGGCTAATAATATGAGTTAGATTGATAATAATAAGAATAATGAGTATAGTAATTGTAGTACTATCGATCATATCTGCATAATATGGTTAATAAAATGAGTTAGATTCATAGTAATAAGAGTAATAAGTATAGTAATTGTCGTTCTATCGATCATTTAAGCATAATATGGCTAATAATATGAGTTAGATTGAGAATAATAAGAGTAGTGAGTATAGTAATTGTCGTTCTATCGATCATATAAGCATAATATGGCTAATAATGTGAGTTAGATTGATAATAATAAGAGTAATAAGTATAGTAATTGTCGTTCTATCGATCATTTAAGCATAATATGGCTAATAATATGAGTTAGATTGATAATAATAAGAGTAATAAGTATAGTAATTGTCGTTCTCTCGATCACATCTGCATAATATGGCTAATAATATGAGTTAGAGTGATAATTGTAAGTGTAATAAGTATAGTAATTGTCGTTCTGTCGATCATATAAGCATAATATGGCTAATAATATGAGTTAGATTTATAATAATAAGAGTAGTGATTATAGTAATTGTCGTTCTATCGATCATATAAGCATAATATGGCTAATAATGTGAGTTAGATTGATAATAATAAGAGTAATAAGTATAGTAATTGTCGTTCTATCGATCATATAAGCATAATATGGCTAATAATGTGAGTTAGATTGATAATAATAAGAGTAATAAGTATAGTAATTGTCGTTCTATCGATCATTTAAGCATAATATGGCTAATAATATGAGTTAGATTGATAATAATAAGAGTAATAAGTATAGTAATTGTCGTTCTATAGATCATATAAGCATAATATGGCTAATAATATGAGTTAGATTGATAATACTAAGAGTAGTGAGTTAGTAATTCTCGTTCTATCGATCATATAGGCATAATATGGCTAATAAGATGAGTTAGATTGATAATAATAAGAATAATGAGTATAGTAATTGTAGTTCTATCGATCATATAAGCATAATATGGCTAATAATCTGAGTTAGATTGATAATAATAAGAGTAATAAGTATAGTAATTGTCGTTCTA